>NW_027189547.1:0-149099 GCF_040958095.1 Procambarus clarkii | reverse complement strand
AATTCCGACTTTTTATACCGAAAATATGCCAATTACTGAAAGCGGCGGTGGGTCACATTTTGCCCAAACCCCCCTTCTGTTTTCAAAATATCCCAAACATCCCAAATTCGATACCTGAGCCATATTTTGACCCAAATTCTGGCTCTCTGCACCTATTCGCAGTTTGAAATTCCGGCTTTTTATACCAAAAATATGCCAATTACTGAAAGCGGCGGTGGGTCACATTTCGCCCAAACCCCCCTGCTGTTTTCAAAATATCCATAACATCCCAAATTCGATATCTGAGCCATATTTTGGACCCAAATTCTGGCTCTCTGCACCTATTCGCAGTGTGAAATTCCGACTTTTTATACCAAAAATCTGCCAATTACTGAAAGCACCGGTGGGTCACATTTTGCCCAAACCCCCCCCCCCCCCCCTGCAGTTTTCAAAATATCCCAAACATCCCAAATTCGATATCTGAGCCATATTTTGGACCCAAATTCTGGCTCTCTGCACCTATTCGCAGTTTGAAATTCCGAATTTTTATACCAAAAATCTGCCAATTACTGAAAGCACCGGTGGGTAACATTTTGCCCAAACCCCCCTGCAGTTTTCAAAATATCCCAAACATCCCAAATTCGATACCCGAGTCATATTTTGGACCCAAATTCTGGCTCTTTGCACCTATTCGCAGTTTGAAATTCCTACTTTTTATACTGAAAATATACCAATTACTGAAAGCGGCGGTGGGTCACATTTTGCCCAAACCCCCCTGCAGTTTTCAAAATATCCCAAGCATCCCAAATTCGATACCTGAGCCATATTTTGAACCCAAATTCTGGCTCTCTGCACCTATTCGCAGTTTGAAATTCCGACTTTTTATACCGAAAATATGCCAATTACAGAAAGCACCGGGGGGTCACATTTTGCCCAAAACTCCCCCTGCAGTTTTTAAAATATCCCAAACATCCCAAATTCGATACCTGAGCCATATTTTGGACCCAAATTCTGGCTCTCTGCACCTATTCGCAGTTTAAAATTCCGACTTTTTTTTACCAAAAATATGCCAATTACTGAAAGCGGCGGTGTGTCACATTTTGCCCAAACCCCCCTGCAGTTTTCAAATATCCCAAACATCCCAAATTCGATACCTGAGCCATATTTTGGACCCAAATTTTGGCTCTCTGCACCTATTCGCAGTTTGAAATTCTGACTTTTTATACCAAAAATCTGCCAATTACTGAAAGCACCGGTGGGTAACATTTTGCCCAAACCCCCCTGCAGTTTTCAAAATATCCCAAACATCCCAAATTCGATACCCGAGTCATATTTTGGACCCAAATTCTGGCTCTTTGCACCTATTCGCAGTTTGAAATTCCTACTTTTTATACTGAAAATATACCAATTACTGAAAGCGGCGGTGGGTCACATTTAGCCCAAACCCCCCTTGTAGTTTTCAAAATATCCCAAACATCCCAAATCCAATACCTGAGCCATATTTTGGAGCCAAATTCTGGCTCGATGCACGTATTCGCAGTTTGAAATTCCGACTTTTTATACCGAAAATATGCCAATTACTGAAAGCGGCGGTGGGTCACATTTTGCCCAAACCCCCCTGCAGTTTTCAAAATATCCCAAACATCCCAAATTCGATACCTGAGCCATATTTTGGACCCAAATTCTGGCTCTCTGCACCTATTCGCAGTTTGAAATTCCGACTTTTTTTTACCAAAAATATGCCAATTACTGAAAGCGGCGGTGGGTCACATTTTGCCCAAACCCCCCTGCAGTTTTCAAAATATCCCAAACATCCCAAATCCGATACCCGAGCCATATTTTGGAGCCAAATTCTGGCTCTCTGCACTTATTCGCAGTTTGAAATTCTGACTTTTTATACCGAAAATATGCCAATTACTGTAAGCGGCGGTGGGTCACATTTTGGCCAAACCCCCCTGCAGTTTTAGAAATATCCCAAACATCCCAAATTCGATACCTGAGCCATATTTTGGACCCAAATTCTGGCTCTCTGCACCTATTCGCAGTGTGAAAATCCGACTTTCTATTCCAAAAATTAGCCAATTACTGAAAGCGACGGTGGGTCACATTTGTCCCAAACCCCCCGCAGTTTTTAAAATATCCCAAACATCCCAAATTCGATACCTGAGCCATATTTTGGACCCAAATTTTGGCTCTCTGCACCTATTCGCAGTTTGAAATTCCGACTTTTTATACCAAAAATCTGCCAATTACTGAAAGCACCAGTGGGTAACATTTTGCCCAAACCCCCCTGCAGTTTTCAAAATATCCCAAACATCCCAAATTCGATACCTGAGCCATATTTTGGACCCAAATTCTGGCTCATTGCACCTATTCGCAGTTTGAAATTCCTACTTTTTATACTGAAAATATACCAATTACTGAAAGCGGCGGTGGGTCACATTTAGCCCAAACCCCCCTGCAGTTTTCAAAATATCCCAAACATTCCAAATCCAATACCTGAGCCATATTTTGGAGCCAAATTCTGGCTCGATGCACGTATTCGCAGTTTGAAATTCCGACTTTTTATACCGAAAATATGCCAATTACTGAAAGCGGCGGTGGGTCACATTTTGCCCAAACCCCCCTTCTGTTTTCAAAATATCCCAAACATCCCAAATTCGATACCTGAGCCATATTTTGACCCAAATTCTGGCTCTCTGTACCTATTCGCAGTTTGAAATTCCGGCTTTTTATACCAAAAATATGCCAATTACTGAAAGCGGCGGTGGGTCACATTTCGCCCAAACCCCCCTGCTGTTTTCAAAATATCCCAAACATCCCAAATTCGATATCTGAGCCATATTTTGGACCCAAATTCTGGC
Source organism: Procambarus clarkii (assembly GCF_040958095.1). Lineage (NCBI taxonomy): Eukaryota > Metazoa > Arthropoda > Malacostraca > Decapoda > Cambaridae > Procambarus > Procambarus clarkii. The sequence continues at coordinate 146,256 of NW_027189547.1, read as the reverse complement.
TCTCTGCACCTATTCGCAGTGTGAAATTCCGACTTTTTATACCAAAAATCTGCCAATTACTGAAAGCACCGGTGGGTAACATTTTGCCCAAACCCCCCTGCAGTTTTCAAAATATCCCAAACATCCCAAATTCGATACCTGAGCCATATTTTGGACCCAAATTCTGGCTCTCTGCACCTATTCGCAGTTTGAAATTCCGACTTTTTATACCAAAAATCTGCCAATTACTGAAAGCACCGGTGGGTAACATTTTGCCCAAACCCCCCTGCAGTTTTCAAAATATCCCAAACATCCCAAATTCGATACCTGAGCCATATTTTGGACCCAAATTCTGGCTCTCTGCACCTATTCGCAGTTTGAAATTCCGACTTTTTATACCAAAAATCTGCCAATTACTGAAAGCACCGGTGGGTAACATTTTGCCCAAACCCCCCTGCAGTTTTCAAAATATCCCAAACATCCCAAATTCGATACCTGAGCCATATTTTGGACCCAAATTCTGGCTCTCTGCACCTATTCGCAGTTTGAAATTCCCACTTTTTATACCAAAAATCTGCCAATTACTGAAAGCACCGGTGGGTAACATTTTGCCCAAACCCCCCTGCAGTTTTCAAAATATCCCAAACATCCCAAATTCGATACCTGAGCCATATTTTGGACCCAAATTCTGGCTCGATGCACGTATTCGCAGTCTGAAATTCCGACTTTTTATACCGAAAATATGCCAATTACTGAAAGCGGCGGTGAGTCACATTTTGCCCAAACCCCCCTGCAGTTTTCAAAATATCCCAAACATCCCAAATTCGATACCGGAGCCATATTTTGGATCCAAATTCTGGCTCTCTGCACCTATTCGCAGTTTGACATTCCGACTTTTTTTTTACCAAAAATATGCCAATTACTGAAAGCGGCGGTGAGTCACATTTTGCCCAAACCCCCCTGCAGTTTTAGAAATATCCCAAACATCCCAAATTCGATAACGGAGCCATATTTTGGATCCAAATTCTGGCTCTCTGCACCTATTCGCAGTTTGAAAATCCGACTTTCTATACCAAAAATTAGCCAATTACTGAAAGCGGCGGTGGGTCACATTTTGCCCAAACCCCCCTGCAGTTTTCAAAATATCCCAAACATCCCAAATTCGATACCTGAGCCATATTTTGGGCCCAAATTCTGGCTCTTTGCACCTATTCGCAGTTTGAAATTCCGACTTTTTATACTGAAAATATACCAATTACTGAAAGCGGCGGTGGGTCACATTTTGCCCAAACCCCCCTGCAGTTTTCAAATTATCCCAAACATCCCAAATTCGATACCTGAGCCATATTTTGGACCCAAATTCTGGCTCTCTGCACCTATTCGCAGTTTGAAATTCCGACTTTTTATACCGAAAATATGCCAATTACTGAAAGCACCGGGGGGTCACATTTTGCCCAAAACCCCCCCTGCAGTTTTTAAAATATCCCAAACATCCCAAATTCGATACCTGAGCCATAGTTTGGACCCAAATTCTGGCTCTCTGCACCTTTTCGCAGTTTGAAATTCCGACTTTTTTTTTACCAAAAATATGCCAATTACTGAAAGCGGAGGTGTGTCACATTTTGCCCAAACCCCCCTGCAGTTTTCAAAATATCTCAAACATCCCAAATTCGATACCTGAGCCATATTTTGGACCCAAATTTTGGCTCTCTGCACCTATTCGCAGTTTGAAATTCCGTCTTTTTATACCAAAAATCTGCCAATTACTGAAAGCACCGGTGGGTAACATTTTGCCCAAACCCCCCTGCAGTTTTCAAAATATCCCAAACATCCCAAATTCGATACCCGAGTCATATTTTGGACCCAAATTCTGGCTCTTTGCACCTATTCGCAGTTTGAAATTCCTACTTTTTATACTGAAAATATACCAATTACCGAAAGCGGCGGTGGGTCACATTTAGCCCAAACCCCCCTGCAGTTTTCAAAATATCCCAAACATCCCAAATCCAATACCTGAGCCATATTTTGGAGCCAAATTCTGGCTCGATGCACGTATTCGCAGTTTGAAATTCCGACTTTTTATACCGAAAATATGCCAATTACTGAAAGCGGCGGTGAGTCACATTTTGCCCAAACCCCCCTGCAGTTTTAGAAATATCCCAAACATCCCAAATTCGATACCGGAGCCATATTTTGGATCCAAATTCTGGCTCTCTGCACCTATTCGCAGTTTGAAAATCCGACTTTCTATACCAAAAATTAGCCAATTACTGAAAGCGGCGGTGGGTCACATTTTGCCCAAACCCCCCTGCAGTTTTCAAAATATCCCAAACATCCCAAATTCGATACCTGAGCCATATTTTGGACCCAAATTCTGGCTCTCTGCACCTATTCGCAGTTTGACATTCCGACTTTTTTTTACCACAAATATGCCAATTACTGAAAGCGGCGGTGAGTCACATTTTGCCCAAACCCCCCTGCAGTTTTAGAAATATCCCAAACATCCCAAATTCGATACCGGAGCCATATTTTGGATCCAAATTCTGGCTCTCTGCACTTATTCGCAGTTTGAAAATCCGACTTTCTATACCAAAAATTAGCCAATTACTGAAAGCGGCGGTGGGTCACATTTTGCCCAAACCCCCCTGCAGTTTTCAAAATATCCCAAACATCCCAAATTCGATACCTGAGCCATATTTTGGACCCAAATTCTGGCTCTTTGCACCTATTCGCAGTTTGAAATTCCTACTTTTTATACTGAAAATATACCAATTACTGAAAGCGGCGGTGGGTCACATTTAGCCCAAAGCCCCCTGCAGTTTTCAAAATATCCCAAACATTCCAAATCCAATACCTGAGCCATATTTTGGAGCCAAATTCTGGCTCGATACACGTATTCGCAGTTTGAAATTCCGACTTTTTATACCGAAAATATGCCAATTACTGAAAGCGGCGGTGGGTCACATTTTGCCCAAACCCCCCTTCTGTTTTCAAAATATCCCAAACATCCCAAATTCGATACCTGAGCCATATTTTGACCCAAATTCTGGCTCTCTGCACCTATTCGCAGTTTGAAATTCCGGCTTTTTATACCAAAAATATGCCAATTACTGAAAGCGGCGGTGGGTCACATTTCGCCCAAACCCCCCTGCTGTTTTCAAAATATCCATAACATCCCAAATTCGATATCTGAGCCATATTTTGGACCCAAATTCTGGCTCTCTGCACCTATTCGCAGTGTGAAATTCCGACTTTTTATACCAAAAATCTGCCAATTACTGAAAGCACCGGTGGGTCACATTTTGCCCAAACCCCCCCCCCCCCCCCCCTGCAGTTTTCAAAATATCCCAAACATCCCAAATTCGATACCTGAGCCATATTTTGGACCCAAATTCTGGCTCTCTGCACCTATTCGCAGTTTGAAATTCCGAATTTTTATACCAAAAATCTGCCAATTACTGAAAGCACCGGTGGGTAACATTTTGCCCAAACCCCCCTGCAGTTTTCAAAATATCCCAAACATCCCAAATTCGATACCCGAGTCATATTTTGGACCCAAATTCTGGCTCTTTGCACCTATTCGCAGTTTGAAATTCCTACTTTTTATACTGAAAATATACCAATTACTGAAAGCGGCGGTGGGTCACATTTTGCCCAAACCCCCCTGCAGTTTTCAAAATATCCCAAGCATCCCAAATTCGATACCTGAGCCATATTTTGAACCCAAATTCTGGCTCTCTGCACCTATTCGCAGTTTGAAATTCCGACTTTTTATACCGAAAATATGCCAATTACAGAAAGCACCGGGGGGTCACATTTTGCCCAAAACTCCCCCTGCAGTTTTTAAAATATCCCAAACATCCCAAATTCGATACCTGAGCCATATTTTGGACCCAAATTCTGGCTCTCTGCACCTATTCGCAGTTTGAAATTCCGACTTTTTTTTACCAAAAATATGCCAATTACTGAAAGCGGCGGTGTGTCACATTTTGCCCAAACCCCCCTGCAGTTTTCAAAATATCCCAAACATCCCAAATTCGATACCTGAGCCATATTTTGGACCCAAATTTTGGCTCTCTGCACCTATTCGCAGTTTGAAATTCTGACTTTTTATACCAAAAATCTGCCAATTACTGAAAGCACCGGTGGGTAACATTTTGCCCAAACCCCCCTGCAGTTTTCAAAATATCCCAAACATCCCAAATTCGATACCCGAGTCATATTTTGGACCCAAATTCTGGCTCTTTGCACCTATTCGCAGTTTGAAATTCCTACTTTTTATACTGAAAATATACCAATTACTGAAAGCGGCGGTGGGTCACATTTAGCCCAAACCCCCCTTGTAGTTTTCAAAATATCCCAAACATCCCAAATCCAATACCTGAGCCATATTTTGGAGCCAAATTCTGGCTCGATGCACGTATTCGCAGTTTGAAATTCCGACTTTTTATACCGAAAATATGCCAATTACTGAAAGCGGCGGTGGGTCACATTTTGCCCAAACCCCCCTGCAGTTTTCAAAATATCCCAAACATCCCAAATTCGATACCTGAGCCATATTTTGGACCCAAATTCTGGCTCTCTGCACCTATTCGCAGTTTGAAATTCCGACTTTTTTTTACCAAAAATATGCCAATTACTGAAAGCGGCGGTGGGTCACATTTTGCCCAAACCCCCCTGCAGTTTTCAAAATATCCCAAACATCCCAAATCCGATACCCGAGCCATATTTTGGAGCCAAATTCTGGCTCTCTGCACGTATTCGCAGTTTGAAATTCTGACTTTTTATACCGAAAATATGCCAATTACTGTAAGCGGCGGTGGGTCACATTTTGGCCAAACCCCCCTGCAGTTTTAGAAATATCCCAAACATCCCAAATTCGATACCTGAGCCATATTTTGGACCCAAATTCTGGCTCTCTGCACCTATTCGCAGTGTGAAAATCCGACTTTCTATTCCAAAAATTAGCCAATTACTGAAAGCGACGGTGGGTCACATTTGTCCCAAACCCCCCGCAGTTTTTAAAATATCCCAAACATCCCAAATCCGATACCTGAGCCATATTTTGGAGCCAAATGCTGGCTCTCTGCACGTATTCGCAGTTTGAAATTCCGGCTTTTTATACCGAAAATATGCCAATTACTGAATGCGGCGGTGGGTCACATTTTGCCCAAACCCCCCTGCAGTTTTTAAAATATCCCAAAACATCCCAAATCCGATACCTGAGCCATATTTTGGAGCCAAATTCTGGCTCTCTGCACGTATTCGCAGTTTGAAATTCCGGCTTTTTATACCAAAAATCTGCCAATTACTGAAAGCACCGGTGGGTAACATTTTGCCCAAACCCCCCTGCAGTTTTCAAAATATCCCAAACATCCCAAATCCGATACCTGAGCCAAATTCTGGCTCTCTGCACGGGGCCTAAAAACAATACGTTAATAAACCCAGCCGACTTATTGCTAACTCTTCTATAAATAAATCGATGGGAAAGAAAAGCTCTCAGCCTGCTAACAAGAGTGTACAAATCTACAAGGGCCGGGACGAGGATTCGAACCTGCATCCGAGAGCATCCCAGACGCTGCCGTAATCGACTGAGCTCCGACTTGGTCAAAAGGAGTTGAAACCGAAGTTCTACTGAACTTACTGGCTCCTGCAGCCTCTCCGAGGCACAAACCAGTGTAACAAGAATGTGAAGTTGACTACGCCCATCTAGTTCCACCCGCTCCTCCCCAGAACTAGTTGTTAAATAAGCACTTTACCTTGACTCCTCTGATCCAACACTTGTCCACACGTGTCACACTCCTGAAAAAATATTTTTTTACATATACTAAGGGTAAGTATAAGTAATTATCAAAAGAAGGCACCAAACCAGGAAGGCTATGTAGCACCAGGGTAAGTATAAACAGTTTATTTCAAATACAATAGAGTAGCAAAATACAATTATGAATTTCAAGAACACTGGAACCAATCACTGGAAAAGGTGTAATTGCAATGGAGATTAATTACAGATTGTAACAACAATAGCGAGTAGGCAAGACTGATAAGACTGCAATAGCCTAACGGAATACATTTTTGTCTTGGACTCATGAGTCTATGGTAAAGCATCAATGTTCTTTTAAAGTTACATAGAAACACATTACCTTATTACGGTCTTCCACTAAAACAAACCATTAGCTAACCTTAGATAAAAGTACTGTGTATTATTAATTTATTTAGTTGTCTATTGGCCTAAATTATATAAATAACGTGTTTAAAACCTCTCAAGTACAGTATATTGGTCTCTGAGCAACCCGTTCTCGCAAATTTAATAAGTCAATATTTTCTTATTAAATATGTGCATAGGTGACATACTTAACATAACAGATACCCTTAAAAAGATTCATAGAAAACACCGACCTTACCTAACCTTGTTAGTATCTTAAGATAAGCATCTTATTGCTTCGTAATTACAATTATTACCTAACCTATAATAGGTATAGGTTAAGTAATAATTGTAATTACGAAGCAATAAGATGCTTATCTTAAGATACTAACAAGGTTAGGTAAGGTCGGTGTTTTCTATGAATCTTTTTAAGGGTATCTATTATGTTTAGTATATCACCTATGCACGTAGTTAATAAGTCAATATTGACTTATTAAATTTGCGAGAACGGGTTGCTCTGAGCACTAAACCAACGTTAGAAGCCTAGTGGTTACATTGTCAAAAATGACCATTTACAGGTGAATTCATTTTATATCGCAGAGTAAACAAGATGGAAACAATTAACATCTTCCATCTATTAGATAAACAATTATCTAGTCGTCCCTTCACTTTCTAGTGTGTGGTTTGGTCAACATATTTCAGCCCCCGTTATTGTGACTCCTCGTCTGCAATTATCTTCCTCATTTATCTGCACAATTGTTATCCTGATATGACCACTCCATCGCCCTAGTCGTTAACACTAAACAATCTAGGGCGACTTGTTGCTAAACATTATATGCCACCTTTACCTTAGCTACAAGACACCGTGTACATATTATCAAACTACCTTTAATGTCATAATGCAGCAGTTTGCGCGCTCAAAATACAGATAGACAAATTCCTCAGGAACCGTAGGGGAACCTTTGACAAGCCGCCGGCTTCCTGTTGCCGTAGAGGACACTATGGAGAAATGGTGGCCCTCTGGTAAATTTAGGTCAATATTACCTAGGAGTTATGATGTACCAGCCATTAAGCATCTGGGACTCGCAGTTAATATGAAAACAATCCTTAAGAATAGTTAAACGAATCTTCGACTTAAACGAACAACATTGAATATTGAACTGTACGAGTCTCTGTTGTGGTCCCATCTGGCCTACTGTCCTAATATGGAAACTTCACTTCAAAAACACATCAATGATTTTCCGCTTTGGAGAAAGTTCAAGACAGCAACAACAATCATGCCAGAACTTGTTCAACTGTCACTACCTCGAATCTTTGAAGGATTAACACTATAAATGTTTAAATTGTTATAGATTTTGATAGATTAGCCTATAAATTTTGCTAGAAATTACCTTCTTAATATTATCTGTTAGATTAAGGCCCTGCCCGAAGTGCTATGCGTACTAGTGGCTTTACAAGAATGTAAACACATCATGCCATGTACTCTCAGAAACCCAATGTAACTTCTTGTAGATATATAAATAAATGAATAACAGCCGAGGCCTTTGTAATACTATTTTAATGCATTGCTTTATACTTTGTAAAGTCTTTTAGAGAAGTGCTTTGTATTTATAACCTCCAACTTTGTCAGTATTACAAATTAAAAAAAAAAATTATAATACTGACCAAATTGGAGGCTATTAATACAGACCACTTCTCTAAAATGTCATATTTGACACAGACAGGCTGGACAACAGCTTCAAGCTCAACAAGCCACAATGTAACACAGAAAATAGATGTGTTGTTTCCCCCATAGGGGGGATTAACCCATGAACCCGCTTAACCACTCAAGTCGTAAATGCAGAGTCATTCCTCTTGTTCACAATATACACAAGACAAATCCTCAATAAAATAAGGGTGGAGGGAGTAGGAAGGCTGACCTTTGACAAGGTGCCGCCATCCTGTCCCCGTCGAGGCCACTGTAGATGGTGGCCCTTAGGTCAATTCATCATAGGAGCCCTTCTCCTTCCATCATCCTGAATCATGCTCATCGTACTAACCTGCACCCCCTCAATCCCCCCCCCCCCCACCATCGTCACACAATCTGTGGCCAAAATTTCTCGTTTCATTCAGATTTTCATCAAAATATGTCGAAGATTTCTCTTTGGGTTGTTTTAAGGGGCCTGACAGCCGAGTGGACAGCGCTTCGGATTTGTAATCCTGAGGTTCCGGGTTCGATCCCCGGTGTAGACTGAAACAAATGGGCACTTTCTTTCACCCAGATGACCCTGTTTACCTATCAGTAAATAAGTACCTGGGAGTTAGACAGCTGCTATGGGCTGCTTCCTGGGGATGTGTAAGAAAAAGAAGGCCTGGTCGAGGACCGGGCCGCGGGGACGCTAAGCCCCGAAATCATCTCAAGATAACCTTAAGATTGCTGGCTAACTACTGGCATGGCTATTAAGGCCACCACAAGCGCCCTAATGACTTAACTAGCGGGTACACCTATGGCTGCCACCTGACAATCTCCTCTATATTTTGTCTAAATACATAAAATATACAAAATAATAACGAATAACAACATGAAGTACACACCTCGTACAATTCTTTCTTTATTATGATTGATTAATGATATCTGTAACACATTTATTTTTTGCTCACTGGTAATCAACGTGACCCTTGCCAGGCGGCGGCTGGTCGACAACTGAGCCACACGTTAAGAAGTGGGACTCCCAGACGCGCCACTCACCCTTACTTCACCATAATATCTAAACTGTCAACCTCTAATACAGTTAAGCATCTGACCACCAGAGGGGCTAATGCTCCCCTGTTATTACGCCATCCATATAATGATTGTTCTCATTATTCATTGTTGCAACGTTTAAATACATTCAACACTGTAGTGACAATGTCAGACCTCGAAGAAAGAATTGAAACACCCTTCTTTAGATGTATTATTAATTACGAAAATACTTAAGGAAATTCCTGTTTCAATTCTTCCTTCGTGGTCTGACACTGTCGTCACCATTTTCATCACGTGTTAATTGTCTTGTGATTTACACGCAGATTTTGTAGTGTATATACGACAACTTCAGGAAAGTAATGAGTAGCGGATTTAGTCTAAACAATAATATATGCTCTTTGTTTTTAGTGCCAAATTATCTGGCAAATATACATTTGGAGATGTAGCTCAATCCTTCCTGTAGCCCAATCTTTCCTGTAGCCCAATCCTTCTTGTAGCCCAATCCTTCCTGTAGACCAATCCTTCCTGTAGCTCAATCCTTCCTGTAGCCCAATCTTTCCTGTAGCCCAATCCTTCTTGTAGACCAATCCTTCCTGTAGCCCAATCCTTCTTTCCAAATCCGATTTGTAATATAATATTATTGGAGGTGTTGTGGTTTCTGTTCTAGGTTCAGGATTGTACCTGGTCCAGGTGTCATCATGTCCGCGGTTGTTCAACGTCCTCCCAGCAAGCATAAGAAATATTGCCGGAACAACCGTGGACATTTTCAAGAGGAAACTAGATTTATTCCTCCAAGGAGTGCCGGACCAACCGGGCTGTGGTGGGTATGTGGGCCTACGGGCCGCTCCAAGCAACAGCCTGGTGGACCAAACTCTCACAAGTCGAGCCTGGCCTCGGGCCGGGATTGGGGAGTAGAAGAACTCCCAGAACCCCATCAACCAGGTACCAGGTATCAACCAGGTATCTTCTGTCGCGTTTATTTCTTTGTTGCTATATCCATTGTTCACCAACACTTCAGTTAACTTTCAAACTCCGTACTCACGTTGCTCCATTCTGAGCAGTGGGTAAGGGCTCGACGAATATAAGTGTTTAGAACACTGGCTTTGTGTCTTTGGAAGCACTCACTCCTACTGTTTAGGCATAATCCTATGTTTGTAGGCTTAGTATATACGCTACTGCTTAGAGATGCTCCTGTTAAATTGTGCGTTTATTTGTCTACTTATACTGAATCCTTTTAAAGTGTGTCCTTATCTGTCATTTGCATCAAACTTCATCCCTCCCACTAACCTGTTTGGTAGTGAGTTCTGCTAATCGTGGATTGCTGTTACGTAGCTCATTTAGCTTCATAATAGTTGGATGGCAGAAATAAAAAGGCTTCAATTAAACAGAGCAGAAATTTATGAGAATGATGTTCAAAAATACCAAATAGTTATTATTTTATCTGTAGAAAACGATGTCTTACAGACAGGGTAAAAAAAAAAAATGAATGTAATGAAACATCATTTACATGGCGAGAGCCAGAGGCTCCCTGGAGCTATCCAGGCTGATATGGATGTACTAGATTTTGGCATCAGTCAGTGTGAATGGAGTTCTACTGAATTACAATCTCTCAGCAAATGAACTTTTTTTCACCCTCATTGTTTGCTGTGATCGCCAACATGGTATTTAGAAAAAGTTGATCTGCTGCTGACCTCTTGCTAAATCTCTCCACTAAGTGACATTAGACACTGGATGAATCATAGATCAGCAGTGTTGTTGATCTAAATATAGCAGGTGCATCTGAGTGGGTCTGGATTAGTAGGAAAGCATCACGCACTAGCCCCAGTCACCATTCTGCAATATAAAAAAAATCCCCCATGCTTTCCACATCACTTTTTTATACCCAACATATGCCAAGTTCTGAAAGCGGCGGTTGGTCACATTTGTCCCAATCCCCACTACAGTTTTCAAAATATCCCAAACATCTCAATTTTGAGGCCTGAGCCATACTTTCGAGCCAAATACGTGCAAACCCTCTCTGCACGTATTCGCAGTTTTAAATTACGACTTTTTATACACAACATATGCCAAGTACTGAAAGCGGCAGTGAGTCATATTTTGCACAAACTCCCCTGCAGCTTTCAAAATATCCGAAATATTCCAATTTCGAGGCCTGAGCCGTATTTTCGAGCCAAATTCTGGCTCTATGCACGTATTCGCAGTTTTAAATTACGACTTTTTTATACCCAACATATGCGAAGTACTGAAAGCGGCGTTTGGTGACATTTGACCCAAACCTTCCTGCAGTTTTCAAAATATCCTAAACATCCCAATTTCGAGGCCTGAGCCGTATTTTCGAGCCAAATTCTGGCTCTATGCACGTATACGCAGTTTGAAATTACGACTTTTTATACCCAGCATATGCCAAGTCTTGATAGCGGCAGTGAGTCACATTTTGCACAAACTCCCCTGCAGTTTTGGAAACATCCCAAATATCCCAATTTCGAGGCCTGAGCTATATTTTGGAGCCAAATTCTGGCTCTCTGCACGTATTCGACGTTTGAAATTACGACTTTATATACCCAACATATGCCAAGTACTGAAAGCGGCGATTGGTGACATTTGTCCCAAACCTCCCCGCAGTTTTCAAAATATCCCAAACATCCCAATTTCGAGGCCTGAGCCATATTTTTGAGCCAAATTCTGGCTCTATGCACGTATTCGCAGATTGAAATTACGACTTTTTTATACCCAACATATACCAAGTACTGAAAGCGGCGTTTGGTCACATTTGTCTCAATCCTTCTTGCAGTTTTCAAAATATCCCAAACATCCCAATTTCGAGGCCTGAGCCATATTTTGGAGCCAAATTCTAGCTCTCTGCACGTATTCGTAGTTTGAAATTGCGACTTTTTTATACCCAACATATGCAAAGTACTGAAAGCGGCATTTGGTGACATTTGTCCCAAACCCTCCTGCAGTTTTCAAAATATCCTAAACATCCCAATTTCGAGGCCTGAGCCGTATTTTGGAGCCAAATTCTGGCTCTATGCACGTATACGCAGTTTGAAATTACGACTTTTTATACCCAGCATATGCCAAGTCCTGATAGCGGCAGTGAGTCACATTTTGCACAAACTCCCCTGCAGTTTTGGAAACATCCCAAATATCAAAACTTCGAGGCCTGAGCTATATTTTGGAGCCAAATTCTGGCTCTCTGCACGTATTTTCAGTTTGAAATTACGACTTTTTTATACCCAACATATGCGAAGTACTGAAAGCGGCGTTTGGTGACATTTGTCCCAAACCCCACTGCAGTTTTCAAAACATCCTAAACATCCCAATTTCGAGGCCTGAGCCGTATTTTGGAGCCAAATTCTGGCTCTATGCACGTATACGCAGTTTGAAATTACGACTTTTTATACCCAGCATATGCAAAGTCCTGATAGCGGCAGTGAGTCACATTTTGGACAAACTCCCCTGCAGTTTTCGAAATATCCCAAATATCCCAATTTCGAGGCCTGAGCTATATTTTGGAGCCAAATTCTGGCTCTCTGCACGTATTCTCAGTTTGAAATTACGACTATTTTATACCCAACATATGCCAAGTAATGAAAGCGCCGTTTGGACACATATGTCCGAAACCCCCCTGCAGTTTTCAAAATATCCCAAACATCCCAATTTCGAGGCCTGAGCCATATTTTGGAGCCAAATACAAGCTCTTTGCACGTATTCGCAGTTTGAAATTACGACTTTTTATACCCAACATATGCCAAGTTCTGAAAGCGGCGTTTGGTCATATTTTTCCAAAACCCCCCTGCAGTTTTCAAAATATCCCAAACATCCCAATTTCGAGGCCTGAGCCGTATTTTGGAGCCATATTCTGGCTCTATGCACGTATTCGCAGTTTGAAATTACGACTTTTTATACCCAACATATGCCAAGTCCTGAAAGCGGCAGTGAGTGACATTTTGCACAAACTCCCCTGCAGTTTTCGAAATATCCCAAATAACCCAATTAAGAGGCCTGAGCCATATTTTGGAGCCAAATTCTGGCTCTCTGCACGTATTCGCAGTTTGAAATTACGACTTTTTATACCCAACATATACCAAGTACTGAAAGCGGCATTTGGTCACATTTGTCCCAAACCTCCCAGCAGTTTTCAAAATATCCCAAACATCCCAATTTCGAGGCCTGAGCCATATTTTGGAGCCAAATTCTGGCTCTCTGCACGTATTCGTAGTTTGAAATTGCGAATTTTTTATACCCAACATATGCAACCCGTTCTCGCAAATTTAATAAGTCAATATTGACTTATTAAATATGTGCATTGGTGACATACTTAACATAATAGATACCCTTAAAAAGATTCATAGAAAACACCGACCTTACCTAACCTTGTTAGTATCTTAAGATAAGCATCTTATTGCTTCGTAATTACAATTATTACCTAACCTATAATAGGTATAGGTTAAGTAATAATTGTAATTACGAAGCAATAAGATGCTTATCTTAAGATACTAACAAGGTTAGGTAAGGTCGGTGTTTTCTATGAATCTTTTTAGGGGTATCTATTATGTTTAGTATATCACCTATGCACGTAGTTGATAAGTCAATATTGACTTTACGAATTTGCGAGAACGGGATGACATATGCCAATTACTGAAAGCGGCGTTTGGTGACATTTGTCCCATACCCTCCTGCAGTTTTCAAAATATCCTAAACATCCCAATTTCGAGGCCTGAGCCGTATTTTGGAGCCAAATTCTGGCTCTATGCACGAATACGCAGTTTGAAATTACGACTTTTTATACCCAGCATATGCCAAGTCCTGATAGCGGCAGTGAGTCACATTTTGCACAAACTCCCCTGCAGTTTTGGAAACATCCCAAATATCCCAATTTCGAGGCCTGAGCTATATTTTGGAGCCAAATTCTGGCTCTACGCACGTATTCGCCGTTTGAAATTACGACTTTTTTATAGCCAACATGTGCCTAGTAATGAAAGCGGCGTTTGGTCACATATATCCCAAACCCCCCTGCAGTTTTCAAAATATCCCAAACATCCCAATTTCGAGGCCTGAGCCATATTTTGGAGCCAAATTCTGGCTCTCTGCACGTATTCTCAGTTTGAAATTACGACTTTTTTATACCCAACATATGCGAATTACTGAAAGCGGCGTTTGGTGACATTTGTCCCAAACCCCACTGCAGTTTTCAAAATATCCTAAACATCCCAATTTAGAGGCCTGAGCCGTATTTTGGAGCCAAATTTTGGCTCTATGTACGTATACGCAGTTTGAAATAACGACTTTTTATTCCCAACATATGCCAAGTCCTGATAGCGGCATTGAGTCACATTTTGGACAAACTCCCCTGCAGTTTTCGAAATATCCCAAATATCCCAATTTCGAGGCCTGAGCTATATTTTGGAGCCAAATTCTGGCTTTCTGCACGTATTCGCCGTTTGAAATTACGACTATTTTATACCCAACATATGCCAAGTAATGAAAGCGGCGTTTGGTTACATCTGTCCCAAACCCCCCTGCAGTTTTCAAAATATCCCAAACATCCCAATTTCTAGGCCTTAGCCATATTTTGGAGCCAAATTCTTGCTCCATGCACGTATTCGTGGTTTGAAATTACGACATTTTATACCCAACATATGCCAAATACTGAAACCGGCAGTGAGTCACATTTTGCTCAAACTCCCCTGCAGTTTTCAAAATATCCCAAACATCCCACTTTCAAGGCCTGAGCCATATTTTGGAGCCAAATTCAAGCTCTCTGCACGTATTCGCAGTTTGAAATTACTACTTTTTATACCCAACATATGCCAAGTTCTGTAAGCAGCGTTTGGTCATATTTGTCCCAAACCCCCCTGCAGTTTTCAAAATATCCCAAACTACCCAATTTCGAGGACTGAGCAATATTTTGGAGCCAAATTCTGGCTCTATGCACGTATTCGCAGTATGAAATTACGAATTTTTTATACCCAACATATGCCAAGTGTTGAAAGCGGCGTTTGGTTATATTTGTCCCAAACCTCCCAGCAGTTTTCAAAATATCCCAAACATCACAATATCGAGGCCTGAGCCATATTTTGGAGCCAAGTTCTAGCTCTCTGCACGTAATCGCAGTTTGATATTGCGATTTTTATACCCAACATATGCCAAGTACTGAAAGCGGCAGTGAGTCAAATTTTGCACAAACTCCATTGCAGTTTTCGAAATATCCCAAATATCCCAATTTCGAGGCCTGAGCCGTATTTTGGAGCCAAATTCTGGCTCTCTGCACGTATTCGCAGTTTGAAATTACAACTTTTTTATACCCAACATATGCCAAGTACTGAACGCGGCGTTTGGTCACATTTGTCCAAAACCCCCCCTGCAGTTTTCAAAATATCCCAAACATCCCAATTTCGAGGCCTGACCCATATTTTGGAGCCAAATTCTGGCTCTATGCACGTATTCGCGGTTTGAAATTACGGCATTTTATACCCAACATATGCCAAGTCCTGAAAGTGGCAGTGAGTCACATTTCGCACAAGCTCCCCTGCAGTTTTCGAAATATCTCAAATATCCCAATTTAGAGGCCTGAGCAATATTTTGGAGCCAAATTTTGGCTCTCTGCGCGTATTCAAAGTTTGAAATTACGACTTTTTATACCCAACTTATGCCAAGTACTGAAAGTGGCATTTGGTCAAATTTGTCCCAAACCTCCCTGCAGTTTTCAAAATATCCCAAGCATCCCAATTTCGAGGCCTGAGCCATATTTTGGAGCCAAATTCTGGCTCTCTGCACGTATTCGAAGTTTGAAATTACGACTTTTTATACCCAACTTATGCCAAGTACTGAACGCGGCGTTTGGTCACATTTGTCCAAAACCCCCCCTGCAGTTTTCAAAATATCCCAAACATCCCAATTTTGAGGCCTGAGCTATATTTTGGAGGCAAATTCTGGCTCTCTGCGTGTATTCGAAGTTTGAAATTACGACTTTTTATACCCAACATATGCCAAGTACTGAAAGTGGCATTTGGAAACATTTGTCCAAAACCCCCCCTGCAGTTTTCAAAATATCCCAAGCATCCCAATTTCGAGGCCTGAGCCGTATTTTGGAGCCTAATTCTGGCTCTCTGCACGTATTCGCAGTTTGAAATTACGACTTATTTATACCCAACATATGCCAAGTACTGAACGCGGCGTTTGGTCATATTTGTCCAAAACCCCCCCTGCAGTTTTCAAAATATTCCAAACATCCCAATTTCGAGGCCTGAGCCATATTTTGGAGCCAAATTCTGGCCCTATGCACGTATTCGCGGTTTGAAATTACGGCATTTTATACCCAACATATGCCAAGTACTGAAAGCGGCAGTGAGTCACATTTCGCACAAGCTCCCCTGCAGTTTTCGAAATATCTCAAATATCCTAATTTTGAGGCCTGAGCTATATTTTGGAGCCAAATTCTGGCTCTCTGCACGTATTCGCAGTTTGAAAATAAGATTTTTTTATACCCAACATATGCCAAGTACTGAAAGCGGCGTTTGGTTACATTTGTCCATAACCTCCCTGCAGTTTTCAAAATATCCCAAACATCACAATATCGAGGCCTGAGCCATGTTTTGGAGCTAAATTCTGGCTCTCTGAACGTATTCGCAGTTTGATATTACGATTTTTATACCCAAAATATGCCAAGTACTGAAAGCGGCAGTGAGTCACATTTCGCACAAACTCCCCTGCAGTTTTCGAAATATCCCAAATATCCCAATTTCGAGGCCTGAGCCATATTTTGGAGCCAAATTCTGGCTCTCTGCACGTATTCGAAGTTTGAAATTACGACTTTTTATACCCAACATATGCCAAGTACTGAAAGTGGCATTTGGTCAAATTTGTCCCAAACCTCCCTGCAGTTTTCAAAATATCCCAAAAATCCCAATTTCGAGTCCTGAGCCATATTTTGGAGCCAAATTCTGGCTCTCTGCACATATTCGCAGTTTGAAATTACCACTTTTTTATACCCAACATATGCCAAGTACTGAAAGCGGCAATTGGTCACATTTGTCTCAATCCACCCGGCATTTTTCAAAATATCCCAAACATCCCAATTTCGAGGCCTGAGCCATATTTTGGAGCCAAATTCTGGCTCTCTGCACATATTCGCAGTTTGAAATTACGATTTTTTTATTCCCAACATATGCCAAGTACAGATCGCGGCGTTTGGTCACATTTGTCCAAAACCCCCCCTGCAGTTTTCAAAATATCCCAAACATCCCAATTTTGAGGCCTGAGCCATATTTTGGAGCCAAATTCTGGCTCTCTGCACGTATTCGCAGTTTGAAATTACGACTTTTTTATACCCAACATATGCCAAGTACTGAACGCGGAGTTTGGTCACATTTGTCCCAAACCCCCCCCTGCAGTTTTCAAAATATTCCAAACATCCCAATTTTGAGGCCTGAGCCGTATTTTGGAGCCTAATTCTGGCTCTCTGCATGTATTCGAAGTTTGAAATTACGACTTTTCTCCCCAACATATGCCAAGTCCTGAAAGCGGCAGTAAGTCACATTTTGCACAAACTCCCCTGCAGTTTTCAAAATATCCCAAACATCACAATTTCGAGGCATGAGCTATATTTTGGAGCCAAATTTTGGCTCTCTGCACATATTCGCAGTTTGAAATTACGAATATCCCAATTTCGATGCCTGAGCCATATTTTGGAGCCAAATTCTGGCTCCCTGCACGTATTCGCAGTTTGAAATTACGACTTTTTTATACCCAACATATGCCAAGTCCTGAAAGCGGCAATGATTCACATTTCGCACAAACTCCCCTGCAGTTTTCGAAATATCCCAAATATTCCAATTTTCAGGCCTGAGCTATATTTCGGAGCCAAGTTCTGGCTCTCTGCACGTATTCGCAGTTTGAAATTACGACTTTTTATACCCAACATATGCCAAGTTCTGAAAGCGGTGTTTGGTCATATTTGTCCCAAAGCCCACTGAGGTTTTCAAAATATCCCAAACATCCCAATTTCGAGGACTGAGCACTATTTTGGAGCCAAATTCTGGCTCTATGCACGTATTCGCAGTTTGAAATAACGACTTTTTATACCCAACATATGCCAAGAACTGAAAGCAGCAGTGAGTCACATTTTGCACAAACTCCCCTGCAGTTTTCGAAATATCCCAAATATCCCAATTTTAAGGCCTGATACTTTTTTTGGAGCCAAATTCTGGCTCTCTGCACGTATTCGCAGTGTGAAATTACGACTTTTTATACCCAACATATGCCAAGTCCTGAAAGCGGCAGTGAATCACATTTCGCACAAACTCCCCTGCAGTTTTCGAAATATCCCAAATATCCCAATTTTAAGGCCTGATACTTATTTTGGAGCCAAATTCTGGCTCTCTGCACGTATTCGCAGTTTGAAATTACGACTTTTTTATACCCAACATATTCCAAGTCCTGAAAGCAGCAGTGTGTCACATTTTGCACAAACTCCCCTGCAGTTTTCAAAATATCCCAAACATCTCAATTTCGAGGCCTGAGCCATATTTTGGAGCCAAATTCTGGTTCTCTGCACGTATTCGCAGTTTGAAATTCCTCTTGGAGTTGGAGTTGGAGGGTTTTTGGATTTGGAATGAGGGAAGAGGCGGGCTGGATGAGGCAGTTTATGTCTTTGGAAATATTTGTAATCATTTTATTTAGAGATGAGTGTGAGCAGAAATGACACACTATAGTAGTAATTTATAGTGAAGATAATATTGTATTTCCAAATGAGAAAAAATTATGCGAGTCGAAAACTGGCATAATACATGCCAGATAAAAGTAGGTTGGCAACAACTCCTCAATAAAAGATTTGGTTGTGGAGGAGATTCCCGCCCGAAGGTCGGCCATCTTGGCGCACAGATTGAACGCCCCTGGCTGGACTTTCTTTCCACACCTCGCCTGGGGCTTGTCATGTTCACAGAAAATGGTACCATCCGTTTTCTATGTGCGGCGGCTGGGACGCCAGAGAGGGGAGGTAAACAAGAGAGCGTACAGGACGCCCGCCAAGCTTGGTAGCTACTAGTCATGTAATCATATTAAGTATTAAAGTCAGTAACCAAGTCATGACTTTACATCAACCCTACAACCAAGACTTCCTCAGTCACACACAAACACCACATTGGCGACGAGGATGAACTGTGAACGCAGGTATTATTGTGACTCGTCGTCTGCACATGATCCAGTAATTGGTTCCGCAAATCCACAACCCAGTTACCAAACCAGTATTTACCCAGGTATTTCCTAAATCTAAACTTATCTTCATTTAAAGCCTTATCAATAACTCCCTTGTTATGCCCATTCATCCACTTGTACACTTCAATCATGTCACGTTAAGGTTTTTCCAACATCTCTTCATATGGAAGCTTTCTAATTTGCGGGATTAACTTTGTCATCCTAACTGACGTGTTCTAGTGAATTATGTCCATTCTTTAGCATGGCGACCAAAACTGAACGGCATAATGTAAATGGGGCCTAAAAACAATACGTTAATAAACCCAGCCGACTTATTGCTAACTCTTCTATAAATAAATCTATGGGAAAGAAAAGCTCTCAGCCTGCTAACAAGAGTGTACAAATCCACAAGGGCCGGGACGAGGATTCGAACCTGCGTCCGAGAGCATCCCAGACGCTGCCGTAATCGACTGAGCTACGACATGGTCAAAAGGAGTTGAAACCGAAGATCTACTGAACATATTGGATCCTGCAGCCTCTCCGAGGCACAAACCAGTGTTAGTGTAACAAGAATGTGAAGTTGACTACGTCCATCTAGTTCCACCCGCTCCTCCCCAGAACTAGTTGTTAAATAAGCACTTTACCTTGACTCCTCTGATCCAACACTTGTCCACACGGGCCACACTCCTGAAAAAATATTTTTTACATATATTAAGGGCAAGTATAAGTAATTATTAAAATAAGGCACCAAACCGGGAAGGCTATGTAGCACCAGGGTAAGTATAAACAGTTTATTTCAAATACAATCGAGTAGGAAAATACAATTATGAATTTCAAGAACACTGGAACCAATCACTGGAAAAGGTGAAATTGCAATGGAGATTAATTAAAGATTGTATCAACAATAGCGAGTAGGCAAGACTGATAAGACTGCAATAGCCTAACGGAGTACATTTTTGTCTCCGACTCATGAGGCTATGGTTAAGCATCAATGTTCTTTTAAAGTTACATAGAAACACATTATCTTATTAGGTTCTTCCACTAAAAACAAACCTTTAGCTAATCTTAGATAAACGTACTGTGTATTATTAATTTATTTAGCTGTTTATTGGCCTAAATTATATAAATAACATGCTTAAAACCTCTTAAGTACAGTAAATGGTCTCTGAGCACCAAACCAACGTTAGAAGCCTAGTGATTACATTGTCAAAAAGGACCATTTACAGGTGAAACCATTTCATATCGCAGAGTAAACAAGATGGAAACAATTATCTTCCACATTTATTTGCACAATTGCCATCCTGATATGACCACTCCATCGCCCTAGTCGTTAACACACTAAGTGCAGGCGATGAGTCACAATAACGTGGCTGAAGTAGTTTGACCAGGCCACACACTAGCAGGTGAAGGGATGACGACGTTTCGGTCCATCCTGGACCATTCTCAAGTCGACTTGAGAATGGTCCAGGACCGAAACGTCGTCGTCAACACACTAAACAATCTAGGGTGACTTGTTGCTAAACATTACAAGTCACCTTTACCTTAGCTACAAAACACGTTGTGCATATTATCACACTACCTTTAATGTCATAATGCAGCAGTTTGCGCGCTCAAAATACAGATAGACAAAATTCTCAGGAACCATAGGGGAACCTTTGACAAGCCGCCGGCTTCCTGTTGCCGTAGAGGGCACTATGGAGAAATGGTGGCCCTCTGGTAAATTTAAGTCAATATTACCTAGGAGTTATGATGTACCAGCCATTGAACATCTGGGACTCACAGTTAATATGAAAACAATCCTTAAGAATAGTTAAACGAATCTTTGATTGAAACGAACAACGTTGAATATTCAACTGTACGAGTCTCTGTTGTGGTCCCATCTGGCCTACTGTGTCCTAATATGGAAACCTCACTTCAAAAACACATCAATGATTTTCAGCTTTGGAGAAAGTTCAAGACAGCAACAACAATCATGCCAGAACTTGTTCAACTGTCACTACCACGAATCTTTGAAGGACTAACACTATAAAAGTTTAAATTGTTATAGACTTAGATAGATTAGCCTATAAATTTTCCTAGAAATTACCTACTTAATATTATCTGTTAAATTAAGGACCTGGCCGAAGTGCTATGCGTACTAGTGGCTTTACAAGAATGTAAACACACAGGGCTATGTACTCCTTGTCACTTGTCCTCTTAAAAGTAGCGTCGCTTTTGGCCGTTTACCCGTAAGGCCGAATATGGACGTAATTTGGAAATGAAAACAAAATGAAAATAAATTTGGGCTTTTTTTCAACAACAATAAGTTAAGGGTCCTCTGGTAGGTGAGGTGGGCAGGAAATTCTCATAAAGTTTCAAAACGTTATGAAAAATGTTAATGGAAAGAATCCTCTTCTAAGCTGGCCGAGTAAGATGGACGACTCAAACAGAAAACGGAACCGTGCGTCACTTTTGTGAGTCGATTTCATTTCAAATTACGTCCAAATTTGGCCATAGTGCCGCGCATACCAGCCAAAAGTGACGTTAGTTTTAAGAGGACGGGTTGATCAGAAACCCAATATAACTTGTAGTTATATAAATAAATAAATAACAGCCGAGGCCTTTGTAATACTGACCAAGTTGGAGGTCATTAATACAGACCACTTCTCTAAAATATCATATTTGACACAGGCTGGACAACAGCTTCAAGCTCAACAAGCCACAATGTAACACAGAAAATAGATGTGTTGTTTCCCCCATAGGATTATTAACCCATGAACCCGCTTAACCACTCAAGTCGTAAATGCCGAGTCATTCCTCTTGTTCACAATATACACAAGACAAATCCTCAATAAAATAAGGGTGGAGGGAGTAGGAAGGCTGACCTTTGACAAGGTGCCGCCGTCCTGTCCCCGTCGAGGCCACTGTAGATGGTGGCCCTTAGGTCAATTCATCATAGGAGCCCTTCTCCTTCCATCATTCTGAATCATGCTCATCGTACTAACCTGCACCCCCTCAATCCCCCCCCCCACCATCTTCACACAATCTGTGGCCAACATTTCTCGTTTCATTCAGATTTTCATCAAAATATGTAGAAGATTTCTCTTTGGGTTGTTTTAAGGGGCCTGACAGCCGAGTGGAGAGTGCTCCGGATTCGTAATCCTGAGGTTCCGGGGTCGATCCCCGGTGGAGGCTGAAACAAATGGACACTTTCTTTCACCCTGATGACCCTGTATACCTATCAGTAAATAAGTACCTGGGAGTTAGACAGCTGCTATGGGCTGTTTCCTGGGGATGTGTAAGAAAAAGAAGGCCTGGTCGAGGACAGGGCCGCGGGGGATGCTAAGCCCTGAAATCATCTCAAGATAACCTTAAGATTGCTGGCTAGCTACTGGCATGGCTATTAAGGCCACCACAAGCGCCCTAATGACTTAACTAGCGGGTACACCTATGGCTGCCACCTGACAATCTCCTCTATATTTTGTCTAAATACATAAAATATACAAAATAATAACGAATAACAACATGAAGTACACACCCCGAACAATTCTTTCTATATTATGATTGAGTAATGATATCTGTAACACATTTATTTTTTGCTCACTGGTAATCAACGTGACACTTGCCAGGCGGCGGCTGGTCGACAAATGAGCCACACGTTAAGAAGCGGGACTCCCAGACGCGCCACTCACCCTTACTTCACTATAATATCTAAACTGTCAACCTCTAATACAGTTAAGCATCTGACCACCAGAGGGGCTAATGCTCCCCTGTTATTACGCCATCCATATAATGATTGTTCTCATTATTCATTGTTGCAACGTTTAAATACATTCAACACTGTAGTGACAATGTCAGACCTCGAAGGAAGAATTGAAACACCCTTCTTTAGATGTATTATTAATTACGAAAATACTTAAGGAAATTCCTGTTTCAATTCTTCCTTCGTGGTCTGACACTGTCGTCACCATTTTCATCACGTGTTAATTGTCTTGTGATTTACACGCAGATTTTGTAGTGTATATACGACAACTTCAGGAAAGTAATGAGTAGCGGATTTAGTCTAAACAATAATATATGCTCTTTGTTTTTAGTGCCAAATTATCTGGCAAATATACATTTGGAGATGTAGCTCAATCCTTCCTGTAGCCCAATCTTTCCTGTAGCCCAATCCTTCTTGTAGCCCAATCCTTCCTGTAGACCAATCCTTCCTGTAGCTCAATCCTTCCTGTAGCCCAATCTTTCCTGTAGCCCAATCCTTCTTGTAGACCAATCCTTCCTGTAGCCCAATCCTTCCTGTAGCCCAATCCTTCCTTCCAAATCTGATTTGTATTATAATATTATTGGAGGTGTTGTGGTTTCTGTTCTAGGTTCAGGATTGTACCTGGTCCAGGTGTCATCTTATGTTGCGTTTATTTCTTTGTTGCTATATCCATTGTTCACCAACACTTCAGTTAACTTTCAAACTCCCTACTGACGTTGCTCCATTCTGAGCAGTGGGTAAGGGCTCGACGAATATAAGTGTTTAGAACACTGGCTTTGTGTCTTTGGGAGCACTCACTCCTACTGTTTAGGCATAATCCTATGTTTGTAGGCTTAGTATATACGCTACTGCTTAGAGATGCTCCTGTTAAATTGTGTGTTTATTTGTCTACTTATACTGAATCCTTTTAAAGTGTGTCCTTATCTGTCATTTGCATCAAACCTCATCCCTCCCACTTACCTGTTTGGTAGTGAGTTCTGCTAATCGTGGATTGCTGTTACGTAGATCATTTAGCTTCATAATAGTTGGATGGCTGAAATAAAAAGGCTTCAATTAAACAGAGCAGAAATTTATGAGAATGTTCAAAAATACCAAATAGTTATTATTTTATCTGTAGAAAACGATGTCTTACAGACAGGGTAAAAAAAAAAATGAATGTAATGAAACATCATTTACTTGGCAAAGAGCCAGAGGCTCCCTGGAGCTATCCAGGCTGATATGGATGTACTAGATTTTGGCATCAGTCAGTGTGAATGGAGTTCTACTGAATTGCAATCTCTCAGCAAATGAACTTTTTTTCACCCTCATTGTTTGCTGTGATCGCCAACATGGTATTTAGAAAAAGTTGATCTGCTGCTGACCTCTTGCTAAATCTCTCCACTAAGTGACATTAGACGCTGGATGAATCATAGATCAGCAGTGTTGTTGATCTAAATATAGCAGGTGCATCTGAGTGGGTCTGGATTAGTAGGAAAGCATCACGCACTAGCCCCTATCAGTCACCATTCTGCAATATAAACAAAATCCCCCATGCTTTCCACATCACTTTTTTATACCCAACATATGCCAAGTTCTGAAAGCGGCGGTTGGTCACATTTGTCCCAATCCCCACTGCAGTTTTCAAAATATCCCAAACATCTCAATTTTGAGGCCTGAGCCATATTTTGGAGCCAAATTCTGGCTCTCTGCACGTATTCACAGTTTGAAATTACGACTTTTTATACCCAACATATGCGAAGTACTGAAAGCGGCGTTTGGTGACATTTGACCCAAACCTCCCTGCAGTTTTCAAAATATCCTAAACATCCCAATTTCGAGGCCTGAGCTGTATTTTCGAGCCAAATTCTGGCTCTATGCACGTATACGCAGTTTGAAATTACGACTTTTTATACCCAGCATATGCCAAGTCTTGATAGCGGCAGTGAGTCACATTTTGCACAAACTCCCCTGGAGTTTTGGAAACATCTCAAATATCCCAATTTCGAGGACTGAGCTATATTTTGGAGCCAAATTCTGGCTCTCTGCACGTATTCGACGTTTGAAATTACGACTTTTTTATAGCCAACATGTGCCTAGTAATGAAAGCGGCGTTTGGTCACATATATCCCAAACCCCCTGCAGTTTTAAAATATCACAAATATCCCAATTTCGAGGCCTGAGCCATATTTTGGAGCCAAATTCTCGCTCTCTGCACGTATTCGCATTTTGAAATTACGAATCTATATACCCAACATATGCCAAGTACTGAAAGCGGCGTTTGGTCACATTTGTCCCAAATCTCCCTGCAGTTTTCAAAATATCCCAAATATCCTAATTTCGAGGCCTGAGCCATATTATAGAGCCAAATTCTGGCTCTCTGCACGTATTCGCAGCTTGAAATTACGACTTTTTTTACCCAACATATGCCAAGTACTGAAAGCGGCGTTTGGTTACATCTGTCCCATACCCTCCTGCAGTTTTCAAAATATCCTAAACATCCCAATTTCGAGGCCTGAGCCGTATTTTGGAGCCAAATTCTGGCTCTATGCACGTATACGCAGTTTGAAATTACGACTTTTTATACCCAGCATATGCCAAGTCCTGATAGCGGCAGTGAGTCACATTTTGCACAAACTTCCCTGCAGTTTTGGAAACATCCCAAATATCCCAATTTCGAGGCCTGAGCCATATTTTGGAGCCAAATTCTGGCTCTCTGCACGTATTCTCAGTTTGAAATTACGACTTTTTTATACCCAACATATGCGAAGTAATGAAAGCGCCGTTTGGACACACATTTTATTTATTTTATTTTATTTATTTTATTTATGCATATACAAGAATGTACATAAGGAATGTGAGGATACAAATATGGTAATTACAGTCTTGTAAAGCCACTAGCACGCGCAGCGTTTCGGGCAGAGCCGAAACCCCCCTGCAGTTTTCAAAATATCCCAAACATCCCAATTTCGAGGCCTGAGCCATATTTTGGACCCAAATTCTGGCTCTCTGCACGTATTCGCAGTTTTAAATTTCGACTTTTTTATACCCAACATATGCGAAGTACTGAAAGCGGTGTTTGGTGACATTTGTCCCAAACCCCCCTGCAGTTTTCAAAATATCCCAAACATCCCCATTTCGAGGACTGAGCCGTATTTTGGAGCCAAATTCTGGCTCTATGCACGTATTCGCAGTTTGAAATTACGACTTTTTATACCCAACATATGCCAAGTCCTGAAAGCGGCAGTGAGTCACATTTTGCACAAACTCCCCGCAGTTTTCGAAATATCCCAAATATCCCAATTTCTAGGCCTGAGCCATATTTTGGAGCCAAATTCTGGCTCTCTGCACGTATTCGTAGTTTGAAATTGCGACTTTTTTATACCCAACATATGCCAAGTTCTGAAAGCGGCGTTTGGTCACATTTGTCCCAATCCCCACTGCAGTTTTCAAAATATCCCAAACATCTCAATTTCGAGGCCTGAGCCATATTTTCGAGCCAAATTCTGGTTCTCTGCACGTTTTTGCAGTTTGAAATTACGACTTTTTATACCCAACATATGCCAAATTCTGAAAGCGGCGTTTGGTCACATTTGTCCCAATCCCCCCTGCAGTTTTCAAAATATCCCAAACATCCCAATTTCGAGGCCTGAGACATATTTTCGAGCCAAATTCTGGCTCTCTGCACGTATTCGTAGTTTGAAATTACGACTTTTTTATACCCAACATATGCGAAGTACTGAAATGTTTGGTGACATTTGTCCCAATCCCCACTGCAGTTTTCAAAATATCCCAAACATCCCAATTTAGAGGCCTGAGCCATATTTTGGAGCCAAATTCTGGCTATCTGCACGTAATCTCAGTTTGAAATTACGACTTTTTTATACCCAACATATGTGAAGTACTGAAAGCAGCGTTTGGTGACATTTGTCACAAACCCCCCTGCAGTTTTCAAAATATCCTAAACATCCCAATTTCGAGGCCTGAGCCGTATTTTGGAGCCAAATTCTGGCTCTATGCACGTATACGCAGTTTGAAATAACGACTTTTTACACCCAACATATGCCAAGTCCTGATAGTAGCAGTGAGTCACATTTTGCACAAACTCCCCTACAGTTTTCGAAATATCCCAAATATCCCAATTTCGAGGCCTGAGCTATATTTTGGAGCCAAATTCTGGCTCTCTGCACGTATTCGCCGTTTGAAATTACGACTTTTTTATACCCAACATATGCCAAGTAATGAAAGCGGCGTTTGGTCACATATGTCCCAAACCCCCCTGCAGTTTTCAAAATATCCCAAACATCCCAATTTCGAGGATTGAGCCATATTTTGGAGCCAAATTCTGGCTCTCTGCACGTATTCGCAGTTTGAAATTACGACTTTATATACCCAACACATGCCAAGTACTGAAAGCGGCGTTTGGTCACATTTGTCCCAAACCTCCCTGCAGTTTTCAAAATATCCCAAATATCCTAATTTCGAGGCCTGAGCCATATTATAGAGCCAAATTCTGGCTCTCTGCACGTATTTACAGTTTGAAATTACGACTTTTTATACCCAACATATGCAAAGTTCTGAAAGCGGCGTTTGGTCATATTTTTCCCAAACCCCCCTGCAGTTTTCAAAATATCCCAAACATCCCAATTTCGAGGCTTGAGCCGTATTTTGGAGCCAAATTCTGGCTCTATGCACGTATTCGCAGTTTGAAATTACGACTTTTTATACCCAACATATGCCAAGTCCTGAAAGCGGCAGTGAGTGACATTTTGCACAAACTCCCCTGCAGTTTTCGAAATATCCCAAATAACCCAATTAAGAGGCCTGAGCAATATTTTGGAGCCAGATTCTGGCTCTCTGCACGTATTCGCAGTTTGAAATTACGACTTTTTATACCCAACATACCCTTCTCCTTACCTTACCACAGACGAAGTTCCAGATTTTCTATTTTTTTTTCTATATGTGACGAGGCCATACCCCTAGCTTTTGAACAGCCGAACACCAACGCGTTACCGTCACACAACATATACCAAGTATTGAAAGCAGCGTTTGGTCACATTTGTCTCAATCCTTCTTGCAGTTTTCAAAATATCCCAAACATCCCAATTTCGAGGCCTGAGCCATATTTTGGAGCCAAATTCTGGCTCTCTGTACGTATTCGCGGTTTGAAATTACGACTTTTTTATAGCCAACATGTGCCTAGTACTGAAAGCGGCATTTGGTCACATTTGTCCCAAACCTCCCAGCAGTTTTCAAAATATCCCAAACATCCCAATTTCGAGGACTGAGCCATGTTTTGGAGCCAAATTCTGGCTCTCTGCACGTATTCGCAGTTTGAAATTACGACTTTTTTATACCCAACTGTGACAATAATCTCCTTCAAGAGATTGTGCCTGCTCTTCCCTCCAAATACGTCACTACAAATCTATACAAAACTAATATGGAAGAAATATTCAACAACGACAACAACATCTCCAAGTTTTGCCAGAGAGCAAAACGTATGCAGCCAGGAACACCTGCTCCATTTCGAACCGCCAAACTACCTGTCTTGTCGCCTGCTCCTCGCTGATTGGCTGCGGGTCCAGCTGCGACTGCACTCTACCCACCATACTACTTGATGTCTGGGGCCGCCACGACCTCAGTCTTCAGAATATCCCGTGCTTTCGACAAGTTAACACGTCTCGTTGGTAGACTAAGCCCCAGGCTTACGTGTACTAAGAGAAGTGATAGCTTGAAGCCAATATTCCGGCACCTATTTACTTTGTTTATCATACACTGGTTATTTGCTCACTTGTCTTAACGTAACTTTTCATTTTGCCATTTGATTATTCTTATTACTTTGATTGATTGATTTTATTATACGAATTTGTATGTCCATTTTATTCATGTTTTGCTTTCTTTAACGTAATGAAAATTTCATTGTT
Organism: Procambarus clarkii; assembly: GCF_040958095.1. Lineage (NCBI taxonomy): Eukaryota > Metazoa > Arthropoda > Malacostraca > Decapoda > Cambaridae > Procambarus > Procambarus clarkii. The sequence goes on along the minus strand of NW_027189547.1, from coordinate 117,574 downwards.
AAAATTTACTTGTGTTTTGTGTGTCTTCTCCTTACCTTACCACAGACGAAGTTCCAAATTTTCTATTTTTTTTTCTATATGTGACGAGGCCATACCCCTAGCTTTTGAACAGCCGAACACCAACGCGTTACCGTCACACAACATATACCAAGTATTGAAAGCGGCGTTTGGTCACATTTGTCTCAATCCTTCTTGCAGTTTTCAAAATATCCCAAACATCCCAATTTCGAGGCCTGAGCCATATTTTGGAGCCAAATTCTGGCTCTCTGTACGTATTCGCGGTTTGAAATTACGACTTTTTTATAGCCAACATGTGCCTAGTAATGAAAGCGGCGTTTGATCACATATATCCCAAACCCCCCAGCAGTTTTCAAAATATCCCAAACATCACAATTTCGAGGCCTGAGCCATATTTTGGAGCCAAATTCTGGCTCTCTGCACGTATTCGCATTTTGAAATTACGACTTTATATACCCAACATATGCCAAGTACTGAAAGCGGCGTTTTGTCTCATTTGTCCCAAACCTCCCTGCAGTTTACAAAATATCCCAAACATCCCAATTTCGAGGCCTGAGCCATATTTTGGAGCCAAATTCAAGCTCTTTGCACGTATTCGCAGTTTGAAATTACGACTTTTTATAGCCAACATATGCCAAGTACTGAAAGCGGCGTTTGGTTACATCTGTCCCAAACCCCCCTGCAGTTTTCAAAATACCCCAAACATCCCAATTTCGAGGCGTGAGCCATATTTTGGAGCCAAACTCAGGCTCTCTGCACTTATTCGCAGTTTGAAATTACGACTTTTTTATACCCAACATATGTCAAGTACTGAAAGCTGCAGTGAGTCACATTTCGCACAAACTCCCCTGCAGTTTTCGAAATATCCGAAATATGCCAATTTCGAGGCTTGAGCAATATTTTGGAGCCAAATTCTGGCTCTCTGCACGTATTCGCAGTTTGAAATTACGACTTTTTTATACCCAACATATGCAAAGTACTGAAAGCGGCGTTTGGTCACATTTGTCCCAAACCCCCCCTGCAGTTTTCAAAATATTCCAAACATCCCAATTTCGAGGCCTTAGCCATACTTTGGAGCCAAATTCTGGCTCCATGCACGTATTCGCGGTTTGAAATTACGACATTTTATACCCAACATATGCCAAGTCCTGAAAGCGGCAGTGAGTCACATTTTGCACAAACTCCCCGCAGTTTTCGAAATATCCCAAATATCCCAATTTCTAGGCCTGAGCCATATTTTGGAGCCAAATTCTGGCTCTCTGCACGTATTCGTAGTTTGAAATTGCGACTTTTTTATACCCAACATATGCCAAGTTCTGAAAGCGGCGTTTGGTCACATTTGTCCCAATCCCCACTGCAGTTTTCAAAATATCCCAAACATCTCAATTTCGAGGCCTGAGCCATATTTTCGAGCCAAATTCTGGTTCTCTGCACGTTTTTGCAATTTGAAATTACGACTTTTTATACCCAACATATGCCAAATTCTGAAAGCGGCGTTTGGTCACATTTGTCCCAATCCCCCCTGCAGTTTTCAAAATATCCCAAACATCCCAATTTCGAGGCCTGAGACATATTTTCGAGCCAAATTCTGGCTCTCTGCACGTATTCGTAGTTTGAAATTACGACTTTTTTATACCCAACATTTGCGAAGTACTGAAATGTTTGGTGACATTTGTCCCAATCCCCACTGCAGTTTTCAAAATATCCCAAACATCCCAATTTAGAGGCCTGAGCCATATTTTGGAGCCAAATTCTGGCTATCTGCACGTAATCTCAGTTTGAAATTACGACTTTTTTATACCCAACATATGCCAAGTCCTAAAAGCGGCAGTGAGTCACATTTCCCACAAACTCCCCTGCAGTTTTCGAAATATCCTAAATATCCCAATTTTGATGCCTGAGGAATATTTTGAAGCCAACTTCAGGCTCTCTGCACGTATTCGCAGTTTGAAATTACGACTTTTTTATACCCAACATATGCGAAGTACTGAAATGTTTGGTGACATTTGTCCCAAACCCCCCTGCAGTTTTCAAAATATCCTAAACATCCCAATTTCGAGGCCTGAGCCGTATTTTGGAGCCAAATTCTGGCTCTATGCACGTATACGCAGTTTGATATTACGACTTTATATACCCAACATATGCCAAGTACTGAAAGGGGCGTTTTGTCACATTTGTCCCAAACCTCCCTGCAGTTTACAAAATATCCCAAACATCCCAATTTCGAGGCCTGAGCCATATTTTGGAGCCAAATTCAAGCTCTTTGCACGTATTCGCAGTTTGAAATTACGACTTTTTATACCCAACATATGCCAAGTTCTGAAAGCAGCGTTTGGTCATATTTGTCCCAAACTCCCCTGCAGTTTTCGAAATATCCCAAATATCCCAATTTCGAGGCCTGAGCCATATTTTGGAGCCAACTTCTGGCTCTCTGCACGTATTCGCAGTATGAAATTACGAATTTTTTGTACCCATGCCAAGTGTTGAAAGCGGCGTTTGGTTATATTTGTCCCAAACCTCCCTGCAGTTTTCAAAATATCCCAAACGTCACAATATCGAGGCCTGAGCCATATTTTGGAGCCAAATTCTCGCTCTCTGAACGAATTCGTATTTTGAAATTACGACTTTTTTTATACCCAACAAATGCGAAGTACTGAAATGTTTGGTGACATTTGTCCAAAACCCCCCTGCAGTTTTCAAAATATCCTAAACATCCCAATTTCGAGGCCTGAGCCGTATTTTGGAGCCAAATTCTAGCTCTATGCACGTATACGCAGTTTGAAATTACGACTTTTTACACCCAGCATATGCCAAGTCCTGATAGCGGCAGTGAGTCACATTTTGCACAAACTCCCCTGCAATTTTGGAAACATCCCAAATATCCCAATTTCGAGGCCTGAGCTATATTTTGGAGCCAAATTCTGGCTCTCTGCACGTATTCGCCGTTTGAAATTACGATTTTTTATAGCCAACATGTGCCTAGTAATGAAAACGGCGTTTGGTCACATATATCCCAAACCCCCCTGCAGTTTTCAAAATATCCCAAACATCCCAATTTCGAGGCCTGAGCCATATTTTGGAGCCAAATTCTGGCTCTCTGCACGTATTCTCAGTTTGAAATTACGACTTTTTTATACCCAACATATGTGAAGTACTGAAAGCAGCGTTTGGTGACATTTGTCACAAACCCCCCTGCAGTTTTCAAAATATCCTAAACATCCCAATTTCGAGGCCTGAGCCGTATTTTGCAGCCAAATTCTGGCTCTATGCACGTATACGCCGTTTGAAATAACGACTTTTTACACCCAACATATGCCAAGTCCTGATAGCGGCAGTGAGTCACATTTTGCACAAACTCCCCTGCAGTTTTCGAAATATCCCAAATATCCCAATTTCGAGGCCTGAGCTATATTTTGGAGCCAAATTCTGGCTCTCTGCACGTATTCGCCGTTTGATATTACTTCTTTTTTATACCCAACATATGCCAAGTAATGAAAGCGGCGTTTGGTCACTTATGTCCCAAACCCCCCCTGCAGTTTTCAAAATATCCCAAACATCCCAATTTCGAGGCCTGAGCCATATTTTGTAGCCAAATTTTGGCTCTCTACACGTATTCGCAGTTTGAAATTACGATTTTTATACCTAACATATACCAAGTACTGAAAGCGGCATTTGGTCACATTTGTCCCAAACCTCCCAGCAGTTTACAAAATATCCCAAACATCCCAATTTCGAGGACTGAGCCATGTTTTGGAGCCAAATTCTGGCTCTCTGCACGTATTAGCAGTTTGAAATTATGACTTTTTTATACCCAACATATACCAAGTACTGAAAGCGGCATTTGGTCACATTTGTCTCAATCCTTCTTGCAGTTTTCAAAATATCTCAAACATCCCAATTTCGAGGCCTGAGCCATATTTTGGAGCCAAATTCTGGCTCTCTGAACGAATTCGTATTTTGAAATTACGACTTTTTTATACCCAACATATGCGAAGTACTGAAATGTTTGGTGACATTTGTCCCAAACCTCCCTGCAGTTTACAAAATATCCCAAACATCCCAATTTCGAGACCTGAGCCATATTTTGGAGTCAAATTCTGGCTCCATGCACGTATTCGCGGTTTGAAATTACAACATTTTATACCCAACATATGCCAAGTCCTGAAAGCGGCAGTGAGTCACATTTCCCACAAACTCCCCTGCAGTTTTCGAAATATCCCAAATATCCCAATTTTCAGGCCTGAGTCATATTTTGGAGCCAAATTCTGGCTCTCTGCACGTATTCGCAGTTTGAAATTACGACTTTTTATACCCAACATATGCCATGTACTGAAAGCGGCAGTGAGTCACATTTCGAACAAACTCCCCTGCAGTTTTCGAAATATCCCAAATATCCCAATTTCGAGGCTTGAGCAATATTTTGGAGCCAAATTCTGGCTCTCTGCACGTATTCGCAGTTTGAAATTACGACATTTTATACCCAACATATGCCAAGTCTTGAAAGCGGCAGTGAGTCACATTTCGAACAAACTCCCCTGCAGTTTTCGAAATATCCCAAATATCCCAATTTCGAGGCCTGAGCCATATTTTGGAGCCAAATTCTGGCTCTCTGTACGTATTCGCAGTTTGAAATTACGAATTTTTTATACCCAACATATGCCAAGTACTGAAAGCGGCGTTTGGTCACATTTGTCCCAAACCCCCCCCTTTAGTTTTCAAAATATCCCAAACATCCCAATTTTGAGGCCTGAGCCATATTTTGGAGCCAAATTCTGGCTCTCTGCACGTATTCGCAGTTTGATATTGCGATTTTTATACCCAACATATGCCAAGTACTGAAAGCAGCAGTGAGTCACATTTTGCACAAACTCCCCTGCAGTTTTCGAAATACCCCAAACATCCCAATTTCGTGGCGTGAGCAATATTTTGGAGCCAAATTCTGGCTCTATGCACGTATTCGCGGTTTGAAATTACGACATTTTATACCCAACATATGCCAAGTCCTGAAAGCGGCAGTGAGTCACATTTCGCACAAACTCCCCTGCAGTTTTCAAAATATCCCAAACATCCCAATTTCGAGGCCTGAGCCATATTTTGGAGCCAAATTCAGGCTCTATGCACGTATTCGCGGTTTGAAATTACGACATTTTATACCCAACATATGCCAAGTCTTGAAAGCGGCAGTGAGTCACATTTCGCACAAACTCCCCTGCAGTTTTCGAAATATCCCAAATATCCCAATTTCGAGGCTTGAGCAATATTTTAGAGCCAAATTCTGGCTCATTGCACGTATTCGCAGTTTGAAATTACGACCTTTTTTATGCCCAACATATGCCAAGTACTGAATACGGCGTTTGGTCACATTTTTCCCAAACCGTCCCTGCAGTTTTCAAAATATCCCAAACATCCCAATTTCAATGACTGAGCAATATTTTGGAGCCAAATTTTGGCTCTATGCACGTATTCGCAGTTTGAAATTACGACTTTTTATACCCAACATATGGCAAGTCCTGAAAGCGGCAGTGAGTCACATTTCGAACAAACTCCCCTACAGTTGTCGAAATATCCCAAATATCCCAATTTCGAGGCTTGAGCAATATTTTGGAGCCAAATTCTGGCTCTCTGCACGTATTCGCAGTTTGAAATTACGACTTTTTTATGCCCAACATATGCCAAGTACTGAATGCGGCGTTTGGTCACATTTTTGCCAAACCGTCCCTGCAGTTTTCAAAATATCCCAAACATCCCAATTTCAAGGACTGAGCAATATTTTGGAGCCAAATTCTGGCTCAATGCACGTATTCGCAATTTGAAATTACGACATTTTATACCCAACATATGCCAAGTCCTGAAAGCGGCAGTGAGTCACATTTCGCACAAACTCCCCTGCAGTTTTCGAAATATCCCAAATATCCCAATTTTGAGGTCTGAGCCATATTTTGGAGCCAAATTCTGGCTCTCTGCACGTTTTCGCAGTTTGAAATTACCGCTTTTTTATACCCAACATATGCCAAGTACTGAAAGCGGCGTTTGGTCACATTTGTCTCAAACCCCCCTGCAGTTTTCAAAATATCCCAAACCTCATAATATCGAGGCCTGAGCCATATTTTGGAGCCAAGTTCTGGCTCTCTGCACGTATTCGCAGTTTGAAATTACAACTGTTTTTTACCCAACATTTACCAAGTACTGAAAGCGGCGTTTGGTCACAATTGTCCCAAACCCACCTGCAGTTTTCAAAATATCCCAAACATCCCAATTTCGAGGCCTGAGCCATATTTTGAAACCAAATTCTGTCTCTATTCACGTATTCGCGGTTTGAAATTACGATATTTTATACCCAACATAAGACAAGTCCTGAAAGCGGCAGTGAGTCACATTTCGCACAAACTCCCCTGCAGTTTTCAAACTATCCCAAACATCCCAATTTCGAGGCCTTAGCCATATTTTGGGACCAAATTCTGGCTCTATGCACGTATTCGCGGTTTGAAATTACGAAATTTTATACCCAACATATGCCAAGTCCTGAAAGCGGCAGAGAGTCACATTTTGCACAAACTCCCCTGCAGTTTTCGAAATACCCCAAACATCCCAATTTCGTGGCGTGAGCAATATTTTGGAGCCAAATTCTGGCTCTATGCACGTATTCGCGGTTTGAAATTACGACATTTTATACCCAACATATGCCAAGTCCTGAAAGGGGCAGTGAGTCACATTTCGCACAAACTCCCCTGCAGTTCTCGAAATATCCCAAATATCCCAATTTTGACGTCTGAGCCATATTTTGGAGCCAAATTCTGGCTCTCTGCACGTTTTCGCAGTTTGAAATTACCACTTTTTTATACCCAACATATGCCAAGTACTGAAAGCGGCGTTTGGTCACATTTGTCTCAAACCCCCCTGCAGTTTTCAAAATATCCCAAACATCATAATATCGAGGCCTGAGCCATATTTTGGAGCCAAGTTCTGGCTCTCTGCACGTATTCGCAGTTTGAAATTACAACTGTTTTTTACCCAACATTTACCAAGTAATGAAAGTGCCGTTTGGTCACAATTGAACCAAACCCACCTGCAGTTTTCAAAATATCCCAAACATCCCAATTTCGAGGCCTGAGCCATATTTTGAAACCAAATTCTGTCTCTATTCACGTATTCGCGGTTTGAAATTACGATATTTTATACCCAACATATGCCAAGTCCTGAAAGCGGCAGTGAGTCACATTTCGCACAAACTCCCCTGCAGTTTTCAAACTATCCCAAACATCCCAATTTCGAGGCCTTAGCCATATTTTGGGACCAAATTCTGGCTCTATGCACGTATTCGCGGTTTGAAATTACAACATTTTATACCCAACATATGCCAAGTCCTGAGAGCGGCAGAGAGTCACATTTCGCACAAACTCCCCTGCAGTTTTTAAAATATCCCAAACATCATAATTTCGAGGACTGAGCCATATTTTGGAGCCAAATTCTGGCTCTTTGCACGTATTCGCAGTTTGAAATTACGACTTTTTTTTTACCCAACATATACCAAGTACTGAAAGCAGTGTTTGGTCACATTTGTCCCAAACCCCCCTGCAGTTTTCAAAATATCCCAAACATCCCAATTTCGAGGCCTGAGCCATATTTTGGAGCAAAATTCTGGCTTTATGCACGTATTCGCGGTTTGAAATAACGACATTTTATTCCCAACATATGCCAAGTCTTGAAAGCGGCAGTGAGTCACATTTCGCACAAACTCCCCTGGAGTTTTCGAAATATCCCAAATATCCCAATTTCGAGGCCTGAGCCATATTTTGGAGCCATATTCTGGCTCTCTGCACGTATTCGCAGTTTGAAATTACGACTTTTTTATACCCAACATATGCAAAGTCTTGAAAGCGGCAGTGAGTCACATTTTGCACAAACTTCCCTGCAGTTTTCAAAATATCCCAAACATCCCAATTTCGAGGCCTTAGCCATATTTTGGGACCAAATTCTAGCTCTATGCACGTATTCGCGGTTTGAAATTACGACATTTTATACCCAACATATGCCAAGTCCTGAGAGCGGCAGAGAGTCACATTTCGCACAAACTCCCCTGCAGTTTTCGAAATATCCTAAACATCACAATATCGAGGCCTGAGCCATATTTTGGAGCCAAATTCTGGCTCTCTGCACGTATTCGCAGTTTGATATTACGATTTTTATACCCAACATATGCCAAGTACTGAAAGCGGCAGTGAGTCACATTTTGCACAAACTCCCCTGCAGTTTTCAAAATATCCCAAACATCCCAATTTCGAGGACTGAGCAATATTTTGGAGCCAAATTCTGGCTCTCTGCACGTATTCGCAGTTTGATATTACGATTTTTATACCCAACATATGCCAAGTACTGAAAGCAGCAGTGAGTCACATTTTGCACAAACTCCCCTGCAGTTTTCAAAATATCCCAAACATCCCAATTTCGAGGCCTGAGCCATATTTTGGAGCCAAATTCAGGCTCTATGCACGTATTCGCGGTTTGAAATTACGACATTTTATACCCAACATATGCCAAGTCTTGAAAGCGGCAGTGAGTCACATTTCGCACAAACTCCCCTGCAGTTTTCGAAATATCCCAAATATCCCAATTTCGAGGCTTGAGCAATATTTTAGAGCCAAATTCTGGCTCATTGCACGTATTCGCAGTTTGAAATTACGACCTTTTTTATGCCCAACATATGCCAAGTACTGAATACGGCGTTTGGTCACATTTTTCCCAAACCGTCCCTGCAGTTTTCAAAATATCCCAAACATCCCAATTTCAAGGACTGAGCAATATTTTGGAGCCAAATTCTGGCTCAATGCACGTATTGGCAATTTGAAATTACGACATTTTATACCCAACATATGCCAAGTCCTGAAAGCGGCAGCGAGTCACATTTCGCACAAACTCCCCTGCAGTTTTCGAAATATCCCAAATATCCCAATTTTGAGGTCTGAGCCATATTTTGGAGCCAAATTCTGGCTCTCTGCACGTTTTCGCAGTTTGAAATTACCGCTTTTTTATACCCAACATATGCCAAGTACTGAAAGCGGCGTTTGGTCACATTTGTCTCAAACCCCCCTGCAGTTTTCAAAATATCCCAAACCTCATAATATCGAGGCCTGAGCCATATTTTGGAGCCAAGTTCTGGCTCTCTGCACGTATTCGCAGTTTGAAATTACAACTGTTTTTTACCCAACATTTACCAAGTACTGAAAGCGGCGTTTGGTCACAATTGTCCCAAACCCACCTGCAGTTTTCAAAATATCCCAAACATCCCAATTTCGAGGCCTGAGCCATATTTTGAAACCAAATTCTGTCTCTATTCACGTATTCGCGGTTTGAAATTACGATATTTTATACCCAACATAAGACAAGTCCTGAAAGCGGCAGTGAGTCACATTTCGCACAAACTCCCCTGCAGTTTTCAAACTATCCCAAACATCCCAATTTCGAGGCCTTAGCCATATTTTGGGACCAAATTCTGGCTCTATGCACGTATTCGCGGTTTGAAATTACGAAATTTTATACCCAACATATGCCAAGTCCTGAAAGCGGCAGAGAGTCACATTTTGCACAAACTCCCCTGCAGTTTTCGAAATACCCCAAACATCCCAATTTCGTGGCGTGAGCAATATTTTGGAGCCAAATTCTGGCTCTATGCACGTATTCGCGGTTTGAAATTACGACATTTTATACCCAACATATGCCAAGTCCTGAAAGCGGCAGTGAGTCACATTTCGCACAAACTCCCCTGCAGTTCTCGAAATATCCCAAATATCCCAATTTTGACGTCTGAGCCATATTTTGGAGCCAAATTCTGGCTCTCTGCACGTTTTCGCAGTTTGAAATTACCACTTTTTTATACCCAACATATGCCAAGTACTGAAAGCGGCGTTTGGTCACATTTGTCTCAAACCCCCCTGCAGTTTTCAAAATATCCCAAACATCATAATATCGAGGCCTGAGCCATATTTTGGAGCCAAGTTCTGGCTCTCTGCACGTATTCGCAGTTTGAAATTACAACTGTTTTTTACCCAACATTTACCAAGTAATGAAAGTGCCGTTTGGTCACAATTGAACCAAACCCACCTGCAGTTTTCAAACTATCCCAAACATCCCAATTTCGAGGCCTTAGCCATATTTTGGGACCAAATTCTGGCTCTATGCACGTATTCGCGGTTTGAAATTACAACATTTTATACCCAACATATGCCAAGTCCTGAGAGCGGCAGAGAGTCACATTTCGCACAAACTCCCCTGCAGTTTTTAAAATATCCCAAACATCATAATTTCGAGGACTGAGCCATATTTTGGAGCCAAATTCTGGCTCTTTGCACGTATTCGCAGTTTGAAATTACGACTTTTTTTTTACCCAACATATACCAAGTACTGAAAGCAGTGTTTGGTCACATTTGTCCCAAACCCCCCTGCAGTTTTCAAAATATCCCAAACATCCCAATTTCGAGGCCTGAGCCATATTTTGGAGCAAAATTCTGGCTTTATGCACGTATTCGCGGTTTGAAATAACGACATTTTATACCCAACATATGCCAAGTCTTGAAAGCGGCAGTGAGTCACATTTCGCACAAACTCCCCTGGAGTTTTCGAAATATCCCAAATATCCCAATTTCGAGGCCTGAGCCATATTTTGGAGCCATATTCTGGCTCTCTGCACGTATTCGCAGTTTGAAATTACGACTTTTTTATACCCAACATATGCAAAGTCTTGAAAGCGGCAGTGAGTCACATTTTGCACAAACTTCCCTGCAGTTTTCAAAATATCCCAAACATCCCAATTTCGAGGCCTTAGCCATATTTTGGGACCAAATTCTAGCTCTATGCACGTATTCGCGGTTTGAAATTACGACATTTTATACCCAACATATGCCAAGTCCTGAGAGCGGCAGAGAGTCACATTTCGCACAAACTCCCCTGCAGTTTTCGAAATATCCTAAACATCACAATATCGAGGCCTGAGCCATATTTTGGAGCCAAATTCTGGCTCTCTGCACGTATTCGCAGTTTGATATTACGATTTTTATACCCAACATATGCCAAGTACTGAAAGCGGCAGTGAGTCACATTTTGCACAAACTCCCCTGCAGTTTTCAAAATATCCCAAACATCCCAATTTCGAGGACTGAGCAATATTTTGGAGCCAAATTCTGGCTCTCTGCACGTATTCGCAGTTTGATATTACGATTTTTATACCCAACATATGCCAAGTACTGAAAGCAGCAGTGAGTCACATTTTGCACAAACTCCCCTGCAGTTTTCAAAATATCCCAAACATCCCAATTTCGAGGCCTGAGCCATATTTTGGAGCCAAATTCAAGCTCTCTGCACGTATTCGCGGTTTGAAATTACGACATTTTATACCCAACATATGCCAAGTCTTGAAAGCGGCAGTGAGTCACATTTCCTACAAACTCCCCTGCAGTTTTCGAAATATCCTAAATATTCCAATTTTGAGGCCTGAGCCATATTTTGGAGCCAAATTCTGGCTCTCTGCACGTATTCGCAGTTTGAAATTACAACTTTTTATACCCAACATATGCCAAGTACTGAAAGCGGCAGTGAGTCACATTTTGCTCAAACTCCCCTGTAGTTTTCAAAATATCCCAAACATCCCACTTTCATGGCCTGAGCCATATTTTGGAGCCAAATTCAAGCTCTCTGCACGTATTCACAGTTTGAAATTACGACTTTTTATACCCAACATATGCCAAGTTCTGTAAGCAGCGTTTGGTCATATTTGTCCCAAACCCCCCTGCAGTTTTCAAAATATCCCAAACTACCCAATTTCGAGGACTGAGCAATATTTTGGAGCCAAATTCTGGCTCTATGCACGTATTCACAGTTTGAAATTACGACATTTTATACCCAACATATGCCAAGTCTTGAAAGCGGCAGTGAGTCACATTTCGCACAAACTCCCCTGCAGTTTTCGAAATATCCCAAATATCCCAATTTCGAGGCGTGAGCCATATTTTAGAGCCAAACTCAGGCTCTCTGCAGGTATTTGCAGTTTGAAATTACGACTTTTTTATACCCAACATATGCCAAGTACTGAAAGCAGCAGTGAGTCACATTTTGCACAAACTCCCCTGCAGTTTTCAAAATATCCCAAACATCCCAATTTCGAGGCCTGAGCCATATTTTGGAGCCAAATTCAGGCTCTATGCACGTATTCGAGGTTTGAAATTACGACATTTTATACCCAACATATGCCAAGTCTTGAAAGCGGCAGTGAGTCACATTTCGCACAAACTCCCCTGGAGTTTTCGAAATATCCCAAGTATCCCAATTTCAAGGCCTGAGTCATATTTTGGAGCCAAATTCTGGCTCTCTGCACGTATTCGCAGTTTGAAATTACGAATTTTTTATACCCAACATATGCCAAGTACTGAAAGCGGCGTTTGGTCACATTTGTCCCAAACCCCCCCTGCAGTTTTCAAAATATCCAAAACATCCCAATTTCGAGGCCTAAGCCATATTTTGGAGCCAAATTCTGGCTCTATGCACGTATTCGCGGTTTGAAATTACGACATTTTATACCCAACATATGCCAAGTCCTGAAAGCGGCAGTGAGTCACATTTCGCACAAACTCCCCTGCAGTTTTCGAAATATCCCAAATATCCCAATTTTGAGGTCTGAGCCATATTTTGGAGCCAAATTCTGGCTCTCTGCACGTTTTCGCAGTTTGAAATTACCACTTTTTTATTCCCAACATATGCCAAGTACTGAAAGCGGCGTTTGGTCACATTTGTCTCAAACCCCCCTGCAGTTTTCAAAATATCCCAAACATCATAATATCGAGGCCTGAGCCATATTTTCGAGCCAAGTTCTGGCTCTCTGCACGTATTCGCAGTTTGAAATTACAACTGTTTTTTACCCAACATTTACCAAGTACTGAAAGTGTCGTTTGGTCACAATTGTCCCAAACCCACCTGCAGTTTTCAAAATATCCTAAACATCCCAATTTCGAGGCCTGAGCCATCTTTTGAAACCAAATTCTGTCTCTATTCACGTATTCGCGGTTTGAAATTACGATATTTTATACCCAACATATGCCAAGTCCTGAAAGCGGCAGTGAGTCACATTTCGCACAAACTCCCCTGCAGTTTTCAAACTATCCCAAACATCCCAATTTCGAGGCCTTAGCCATATTTTGGAGCCAAATTCTGGCTCCATGCACGTATTCGCGGTTTGAAATTACGACATTTTATACCCAACATATGCCAAGTCCTAAAAGCGGCAGTGAGTCACATTTCCTACAAACTCCCCTGCAGTTTTCGAAATATCCTAAATATTCCAATTTTGAGGCCTGAGCCATATTTTGGAGCCAAATTCTGGCTCTCTGCACGTATTCGGAGTTTGAAATTACGACTTTTTATACCCAACATATGCCAAGTACTGAAAGCGGCAGTGAGTCACATTTTGCTCAAACTCCCCTGCAGTTTTCAAAATATCCCAAACATCCCACTTTCATGGCCTGAGCCATATTTTGGAGCCAAATTCAAGCTCTCTGCAAGTATTCGCAGTTTGAAATTACGACATTTTATACCCAACATATGCCAAGTCTTGAAAGCGGCAGTGAGTCACATTTCGCACAAACTCCCCTGTAGTTTTCGAAATATCCCAAATATCCTAATTTCGAGGCCTGAGTCATATTTTGGAGCCAAATTCTGGCTCTCTGCAAGTATTCGCAGTTTGAAATTACGACTTTTTTATACCCAACATATGCCAAGTACTGAAAGCGGCGTTTGGTCACATTTGTCCCAAACCCCCCCTGCAGTTTTCAAAATATCCAAAACATCCCAATTTCGAGGCCTAAGCCATATTTTGGAGCCAAATTCTGGCTCTATGCACGTATTCGCGGTTTGAAATTACGACATTTTATACCCAACATATGCCAAGTCCTAAAAGCGGCAGTGAGTCACATTTCGCACAAACTCCCCTGCAGTTTTCGAAATATCCCAAATATCCCAATTTTGATGCCTGAGCCATATTTTGGAGCCAAATTCTGGCTCTCTGCACGTATTCGCAGTTTGAAATTACCAATTTTTATACCCAACATATACCAAGAACTGAAAGCAGCAGTGAGTCACATTTTGCTCAAACTCCCCTGCAGTTATCAAAATATCCCAAACATCCCACTTTCGAGGCCTGAGCCAGATTTTGGTGCCAAATTCAAGCTCTCTGCACGTATTCGCAGTTTGAAATTACGACTTTTTATACCCAACATATGCCAAGTTCTGAAAGCAGCGTTTGGTCATATTTGTCCCAAACCCCCCTGCAGATTTCAAAATATCCCAAACATCCCAATTTCGAGGACTGAGCAATATTTTGGAGCCAAATTCTGGCTCTATGCACGTATTCGCAGTTTGAAATTACGACTTTTTTATGCCCAACATGTGCCAAGTACTGAATGCGGCGTTTGGTCACATTTGTCCCAAACCGTCCCTGCAGTTTTCAAAATATCCCAAATATCAAAATTTCGAGGCCTGAGCCATATTTTGGAGCCAAATTCTGGCTCTCTGCACGTATTCGTAGTTTGAAATTACGAATTTTTTATACCCAACATATGCCAAGAGCGGTGTTTGGTCACATTTGTCCCCCCCCCCCCCCTGCAGTTTTCAAAATATCCCAAACATCCCAATTTTGAGGCCTTAGCCATATTTTGGAGCCAAATTCTGGCTCTATGCACGTATTCGCGGTTTGAAATTACGACATTTTATACCCAACATATGCCAAGTCTTGAAAGCGGCAGTGAGTCACATTTCGCACAAACTCCCCTGGAGTTTTCGAAATATCCCAAATATCCCAATTTCGAGGCCTGAGCCATATTTTGGAGCCATATTCTGGCTCTCTGCACGTATTTGCAGTTTGAAATTACGACTTTTTTATACCCAACATATGCCAAGTCTTGAAAGCGGCAGTAAGTCACATTTCGCACAAACTCCCCTGCAGTTTTCAAAATATCCCAAACATCCCAATTTCGAGGCCTGAGCCAAATTTTGGAGCCAAATTTAGGCTCTATGCACGTATTCGCGGTTTGAAATTACGACATTTTATACCCAACATATGCCAAGTCTTGAAAGCGTCAGTGAGTCACATTTCGCACAAACTCCCCTGGAGTTTTCGAAATATCCCAAATATCCCAATTTCGAGGCCTGAGCCATATTTTGGAGCCATATTCTGGCTCTCTGCACGTATTTGCAGTTTGAAATTACGACTTTTTTATACCCAACATATGCCAAGTCTTGAAAGCGGCAGTAAGTCACATTTCGCACAAACTCCCCTGCAGTTTTCAAAATATCTCAAACATCCCAATTTCGAGGCCTGAGCCAAATTTTGGAGCCAAATTTAGGCTCTATGCACGTATTCGCGGTTTGAAATTACGACATTTTATACCCAACATATGCCAAGTCTTGAAAGCGGCAGTGAGTCACATTTCGCACAAACTCCCCTGGAGTTTTCGAAATATCCCAAATATCCCAATTTCGAGGCTTGAGCCATATTTTGGAGCCAAATTCTGGCTCTCTGCACGTATTCGCAGTTTGAAATTACGACTTTTTTATACCCAACATATGCCAAGTACTGACAGCGGCGTTTGGTCACATTTGTCCCAAACCCCCCCTGCAGTTTTCAAAATATCCCAAACATCCCAATTTCGAGGCCTTAGCCATATTTTGGAGCCAAATTCTGGCTCCATGCACGTATTCGCGGCTTGAAATTACGACATTTTATACCCAACATATGCCAAGTTCTGAAAGCAGCGTTTGGTCATATTTGTCCCAAACCCCCCTGCAGTTTTCAAAATATCCCAAACATCACAATATCGAGGCCTGAGCCATATTTTGGAGCCAAATTCTGGCTCTCTGCACGTATTCGCAGTTTGATATTACGATTTTTATACCCAACATATGCCAAGTACTGAAAGTGGCAGTGAGTCACATTTTGAACAAATTCCCCTGCAGTTTTCGAAATACCCCAAAAATCCCAATTTCGAGGTGAGAGCCATATTTTGGAGCCAAACTCAGGCACGTATTCGCAGTTTGAAATTACGACTTTTTTATACCCAACATATGTCAAGTACTGAAAGCGGCGTTTGGTCACATTTGTCCCAAACCCCCCCACAGTTTTCAAAATATCCCAAACATCCCAATTTCGAGGCCTTAGCCATATTTTGGAGCCAAATTCTTGCTCTATGCACGTATTCGTGGTTTGAAATTACGACTTTTTATACCCAACATATGCCAAGTTCTGTAAGCAGCGTTTGGTCATATTTGTCCCAAACCCCCCTGCAGTTTTCAAAATATCCCAAACTACCCAATTTCGAGGACTGAGCAATATTTTGGAGCCAATTTCTGGCTCTATGCACGTATTCGCAGTATGAAATTACGAATTTTTTATACCCAACATATGCCAAGTGTTGAAAGCGGCGTTTGGTTATATTTGTCCCAAACCTCCCAGCAGTTTTCAAAATATCCCAAACATCCCAATTTTGAGGCCTGAGCCATATTTTGGAGCCAAATTCTGGCTCTATGCACGTATTCGCGGTTTGAAATTACGACATTTTATACCCAACATATGCCAAGTACTGAAAGCGGCAGTG
The DNA here is from genome assembly GCF_040958095.1 of Procambarus clarkii. Lineage (NCBI taxonomy): Eukaryota > Metazoa > Arthropoda > Malacostraca > Decapoda > Cambaridae > Procambarus > Procambarus clarkii. The sequence continues at coordinate 100,925 of NW_027189547.1, read as the reverse complement.
AGTCACATTTCGCACAAACTCCCCTGCAGTTTTCGAAATATCCCAAATATCCCAATTTCGAGGACTGAGCCATATTTTGGAGCCAAATGCTGGCTATCTGCACGTTTTCGCAGTTTGAAATTACGACTTTTTTATGCCCAACATATGCCAAGTACTGAAAGCGGCGTTTAGTCACATTTGTCTCAATCACCCCTGCAGTTTTCAAAATATCCCAAACATCCCAATTTCGAGGCCTGAGCCATATTTTGGAGCCAAGTTCTGGCTCTCTGCACGTATTCGCAGTTTGAAGTTACGACTTCTTTATACCCAACATATACCAAGTACTGAAAGCGGCGTTTGGTCACATTTGTCCCAAACCCTCCCTGCAGTTTTCAAAATATCACAAACATCCCAATTTCGAGGCCTGAGCCATATTTTGGAGCCAAATTCTGGGTCTATGCACGTATTCGCGGTTTGAAATTACGACTTTTTATACCCAACATATGCCAATTCCTGAAAGCGGCAGTAAGTCACATTTTGCACAAACTTCCTTGCAGTTTTCGAAATATCCCAAATATCCCAATTTCGACGCCTGAGCCATATTTTGGAGCCAAATTCTGGCTCTCTGCACGTATTCGCAGTTTGAAATTACAACTTTTTATACCCAACATATGCCAAGTACTAAAAGCAGCAGTGAGTCACATTTTGCACAAACTCCCCTGCAGTTTTCAAAATATCCCAAACATCCCACTTTCGAGGCCTGAGCCATATTTTGGAGCCAAATTCAAGCTCTCTGCACGTATTCGCAGTTTGAAATTACAACTTTTTATACGCAACATATGCCAAGTTCTGAAAGTGGCGTTTCGTCTCTTTGGTCCCAAACCCCCCTGCAGTTTTCAAAATATCCCAAACATCCCAATTTTGAGGCCTGAGCCATATTTTGGAGCCAAATTCTGGCTCTATGCACGTATTCGCGGTTTGAAATTACGACATTTTATACCCAACATATGCCAAGTACTGAAAGCGGCAGTGAGTCACATTTCGCACAAACTCCCCTGCAGTTTTCGAAATATCCCAAATATCCCAATTTCGAGGACTGAGCCATATTTTGGAGCCAAATGCTGGCTCTCTGCACGTATTCGCAGTTTGAAATTACGACTTTTTTATGCCCAACATATGCCAAGTACTGAACGCGGCGTTTGGTCACATTTGTCCCAATCCCCCCACTGTAGTTTTCAAAATATCCCAAAATCCCTATTTCGAGGCCTGAGCCAAATTTTGGAGCCAAATTCTGGCTCTATGCATGTATTCGTGGTTTGAAATGACGACATTTTATACCCAACATATGCCAAGCCCTGAAAGCGGCAGAGAGTCACATTTCGCACAAACTCCCCTGCAGTTTTCGAAATATCCCAAATATCCCAATTTCGAGGACTGAGCCATATTTTGGAGCCAAATTCTGGCTCTCTGCACGTATACGCAGTTTGAAACTACGACTTTTTTATACCCAACATATGCCAAGTACTGAAAGCGGCGTTTGGTTACATTTGTCCCAAACCTCCCTGCAGTTTTCAAAATATCCCAAACATCACAATATCGAGCCCTCAGCCATATTTTGGTGACAAATTCTGGCTCTCTGCACGTATTCGCAGTTTAATATTAGGATTTTTATACCCAACATATGCCAAGTACTGAAAGCGGCAATGAGTCACATTTTGCACAAACTCCCCTGCAATTTTCGAAATATCATAAATATCCCAATTTTGAGGCCTGAGCCATATTTTTGAGCCAAATTCTGGCTCTCTACACGTATTCGCAAACTCCGGTGCAGTTTTCGAAATATCCCAAACATCCCAATTTTGAGGCCTGAGCCATATTTTGGAGCCAAACTCTGGCTCTCTGCACGTATTCGCAGTTTGAAATTACGACTTTTTTATACCCAATATATGCCAAGTACTGAAAGCGGCGTTTGGTAACCTTTGTCCCAAACCCTCCTGCAGTTTTCAAAATATCCCAAACATCCCAATTTCGAGGCCTGAGCCATATTTTGGAGCCAAATTCTGGCTCTATGCACGTATTCGAGGTTTGAAATTACGATATTTTATACCCAACATATGCCAAGTCCTGAAACCGGCAGTGAGTCACATTTCGCACAAACTCCCCTGCAGTTTTCGAAATATCCCAAATATCCCAATTTCGAGGCCTGAACAATATTTTCGAGCCAAATTCTGGCTCTCTGCACGTATTCGCAGTTTGAAATTACGACTTTTTTATGCCCAACATATGACAAGTACTGAAAGCGGCGTTTGGTCACATTTGTCCCAAACCCCCCCTGCAGTTTTCAAAATATCCCAAACATCCGAATTTCGAGGCCTGAGCAATATTTTGGAGCCAAATTCTGGCTCTCTGCACGTATTCGCAGTTTGAAATTACGACTTTTTATACCCAACATATGCCAAGTACTGAAAGCGGCGTTTGGTGACATTTGTCTCAATTACCCCTGCAGTTTTCAAAATATACCAAACATCCCAATTTCGAGGCCTGAGCCATATTTTGGAGCCAAGTTCTGGCTCTCTGCACGTATTCGCAGTTTGAAATTACGACTTTTTTATACCCAACATATACCAAGTCTTGAAAGCGGCAGTGAGTCCCATTTCGAACAAACTCCCCTGCAGTTTTCGAAATATATCAAATATCCCAATTTTGAGGCCTGAGCCATATTTTGGAGCCAAATTCTGGCTCTCTGCACGTATTCGCAGTTTGAAATTACGACTTTTTTATGCCCAACATATGCCAAGTACTGAAAGCGGCGTTTAGTCACATTTGTCTCAATCCCCCCTGCAGTTTTCGAAATATCCCAAACATCCCAATTTCGAGGCCTGGGCCATATTTTGGAGCCAAATTCTGGCTCTATGCACGTATTCGAGGTTTGAAATTACGATATTTTATACCCAACATATGCCAAGTCCTGAAACCGGCAGTGAGTCCCATTTCGAACAAACTCCCCTGCAGTTTTCGAAATATCCCAAATATCCCAATTTCGAGGCCTGAGCAATATTTTCCAGCCAAATTCTGGCTCTCTGCACGTATTCGCAGTTTGAAATTACGACTTTTTTATGCCCAACATATGCCAAGTACTGAAAGCGGCGTTTAGTCACATTTGTCTCAATCCCCCCTGCAGTTTTCAAAATATCCCAAACATCCCAATTTCGAGGCCTTAGCCATATTTTGGAGCCAAATTCTGGCTCCATGCACGTATTCGCGGCTTGAAATTACGACATTTTATACCCAACATATGCCAAGTTCTGAAAGCAGCGTTTGGTCATATTTGTCCCAAACCCCCCTGCAGTTTTCAAAATATCCCAAACATCACAATATCGAGGCCTGAGCCATATTTTGGAGCCAAATTCTGGCTCTCTGCACGTATTCGCAGTTTGATATTACGATTTTTATACCCAACATATGCCAAGTACTGAAAGTGGCAGTGAGTCACATTTTGAACAAATTCCCCTGCAGTTTTCGAAATACCCCAAAAATCCCAATTTCGAGGTGAGAGCCATATTTTGGAGCCAAACTCAGGCACGTATTCGCAGTTTGAAATTACGACTTTTTTATACCCAACATATGTCAAGTACTGAAAGCGGCGTTTGGTCACATTTGTCCCAAACCCCCCCACAGTTTTCAAAATATCCCAAACATCCCAATTTCGAGGCCTTAGCCATATTTTGGAGCCAAATTCTTGCTCTATGCACGTATTCGTGGTTTGAAATTACGACTTTTTATACCCAACATATGCCAAGTTCTGTAAGCAGCGTTTGGTCATATTTGTCCCAAACCCCCCTGCAGTTTTCAAAATATCCCAAACTACCCAATTTCGAGGACTGAGCAATATTTTGGAGCCAATTTCTGGCTCTATGCACGTATTCGCAGTATGAAATTACGAATTTTTTATACCCAACATATGCCAAGTGTTGAAAGCGGCGTTTGGTTATATTTGTCCCAAACCTCCCAGCAGTTTTCAAAATATCCCAAACATCCCAATTTTGAGGCCTGAGCCATATTTTGGAGCCAAATTCTGGCTCTATGCACGTATTCGCGGTTTGAAATTACGACATTTTATACCCAACATATGCCAAGTACTGAAAGCGGCAGTGAGTCACATTTCGCACAAACTCCCCTGCAGTTTTCGAAATATCCCAAATATCCCAATTTCGAGGACTGAGCCATATTTTGGAGCCAAATGCTGGCTATCTGCACGTTTTCGCAGTTTGAAATTACGACTTTTTTATGCCCAACATATGCCAAGTACTGAAAGCGGCGTTTAGTCACATTTGTCTCAATCACCCCTGCAGTTTTCAAAATATCCCAAACATCCCAATTTCGAGGCCTGAGCCATATTTTGGAGCCAAGTTCTGGCTCTCTGCACGTATTCGCAGTTTGAAGTTACGACTTCTTTATACCCAACATATACCAAGTACTGAAAGCGGCGTTTGGTCACATTTGTCCCAAACCCTCCCTGCAGTTTTCAAAATATCACAAACATCCCAATTTCGAGGCCTGAGCCATATTTTGGAGCCAAATTCTGGGTCTATGCACGTATTCGCGGTTTGAAATTACGACTTTTTATACCCAACATATGCCAATTCCTGAAAGCGGCAGTAAGTCACATTTTGCACAAACTTCCTTGCAGTTTTCGAAATATCCCAAATATCCCAATTTCGACGCCTGAGCCATATTTTGGAGCCAAATTCTGGCTCTCTGCACGTATTCGCAGTTTGAAATTACAACTTTTTATACCCAACATATGCCAAGTACTAAAAGCAGCAGTGAGTCACATTTTGCACAAACTCCCCTGCAGTTTTCAAAATATCCCAAACATCCCACTTTCGAGGCCTGAGCCATATTTTGGAGCCAAATTCAAGCTCTCTGCACGTATTCGCAGTTTGAAATTACAACTTTTTATACGCAACATATGCCAAGTTCTGAAAGTGGCGTTTCGTCTCTTTGGTCCCAAACCCCCCTGCAGTTTTCAAAATATCCCAAACATCCCAATTTTGAGGCCTGAGCCATATTTTGGAGCCAAATTCTGGCTCTATGCACGTATTCGCGGTTTGAAATTACGACATTTTATACCCAACATATGCCAAGTACTGAAAGCGGCAGTGAGTCACATTTCGCACAAACTCCCCTGCAGTTTTCGAAATATCCCAAATATCCCAATTTCGAGGACTGAGCCATATTTTGGAGCCAAATGCTGGCTCTCTGCACGTATTCGCAGTTTGAAATTACGACTTTTTTATGCCCAACATATGCCAAGTACTGAACGCGGCGTTTGGTCACATTTGTCCCAATCCCCCCACTGTAGTTTTCAAAATATCCCAAAATCCCTATTTCGAGGCCTGAGCCAAATTTTGGAGCCAAATTCTGGCTCTATGCATGTATTCGTGGTTTGAAATGACGACATTTTATACCCAACATATGCCAAGCCCTGAAAGCGGCAGAGAGTCACATTTCGCACAAACTCCCCTGCAGTTTTCGAAATATCCCAAATATCCCAATTTCGAGGACTGAGCCATATTTTGGAGCCAAATTCTGGCTCTCTGCACGTATACGCAGTTTGAAACTACGACTTTTTTATACCCAACATATGCCAAGTACTGAAAGCGGCGTTTGGTTACATTTGTCCCAAACCTCCCTGCAGTTTTCAAAATATCCCAAACATCACAATATCGAGCCCTCAGCCATATTTTGGTGACAAATTCTGGCTCTCTGCACGTATTCGCAGTTTAATATTAGGATTTTTATACCCAACATATGCCAAGTACTGAAAGCGGCAATGAGTCACATTTTGCACAAACTCCCCTGCAATTTTCGAAATATCATAAATATCCCAATTTTGAGGCCTGAGCCATATTTTTGAGCCAAATTCTGGCTCTCTACACGTATTCGCAAACTCCGGTGCAGTTTTCGAAATATCCCAAACATCCCAATTTTGAGGCCTGAGCCATATTTTGGAGCCAAACTCTGGCTCTCTGCACGTATTCGCAGTTTGAAATTACGACTTTTTTATACCCAATATATGCCAAGTACTGAAAGCGGCGTTTGGTAACCTTTGTCCCAAACCCTCCTGCAGTTTTCAAAATATCCCAAACATCCCAATTTCGAGGCCTGAGCCATATTTTGGAGCCAAATTCTGGCTCTATGCACGTATTCGAGGTTTGAAATTACGATATTTTATACCCAACATATGCCAAGTCCTGAAACCGGCAGTGAGTCACATTTCGCACAAACTCCCCTGCAGTTTTCGAAATATCCCAAATATCCCAATTTCGAGGCCTGAACAATATTTTCGAGCCAAATTCTGGCTCTCTGCACGTATTCGCAGTTTGAAATTACGACTTTTTTATGCCCAACATATGACAAGTACTGAAAGCGGCGTTTGGTCACATTTGTCCCAAACCCCCCCTGCAGTTTTCAAAATATCCCAAACATCCGAATTTCGAGGCCTGAGCAATATTTTGGAGCCAAATTCTGGCTCTCTGCACGTATTCGCAGTTTGAAATTACGACTTTTTATACCCAACATATGCCAAGTACTGAAAGCGGCGTTTGGTGACATTTGTCTCAATTACCCCTGCAGTTTTCAAAATATACCAAACATCCCAATTTCGAGGCCTGAGCCATATTTTGGAGCCAAGTTCTGGCTCTCTGCACGTATTCGCAGTTTGAAATTACGACTTTTTTATACCCAACATATACCAAGTCTTGAAAGCGGCAGTGAGTCCCATTTCGAACAAACTCCCCTGCAGTTTTCGAAATATATCAAATATCCCAATTTTGAGGCCTGAGCCATATTTTGGAGCCAAATTCTGGCTCTCTGCACGTATTCGCAGTTTGAAATTACGACTTTTTTATGCCCAACATATGCCAAGTACTGAAAGCGGCGTTTAGTCACATTTGTCTCAATCCCCCCTGCAGTTTTCGAAATATCCCAAACATCCCAATTTCGAGGCCTGGGCCATATTTTGGAGCCAAATTCTGGCTCTATGCACGTATTCGAGGTTTGAAATTACGATATTTTATACCCAACATATGCCAAGTCCTGAAACCGGCAGTGAGTCCCATTTCGAACAAACTCCCCTGCAGTTTTCGAAATATCCCAAATATCCCAATTTCGAGGCCTGAGCAATATTTTCCAGCCAAATTCTGGCTCTCTGCACGTATTCGCAGTTTGAAATTACGACTTTTTTATGCCCAACATATGCCAAGTACTGAAAGCGGCGTTTAGTCACATTTGTCTCAATCCCCCCTGCAGTTTTCAAAATATCCCAAACATCCCAATTTCGAGGCCTGAGCCATATTTTGGAGCCAAGTTCTGGCTCTCTGCACGTATTCGCAGTTTGAAGTTACGACTTCTTTATACCCAACATATACCAAGTACTGAAAGCGGCGTTTGGTCACATATGTCCCAAACCCTCCCTGCAGTTTTCAAAATATCACAAACATCCCAATTTCGAGGCCTGAGCCATATTTTGGAGCCAAATTCTGGGTCTATGCACGTATTCGCGGTTTGAAATTACGACTTTTTATACCCAACATATGCCAATTCCTGAAAGCGGCAGTAAGTCACATTTTGCACAAACTTCCTTGCAGTTTTCGAAATATCCCAAATATCCCAATTTCGACGCCTGAGCCATATTTTGGAGCCAAATTCTGGCTCTCTGCACGTATTCGCAGTTTGAAATTACGACTTTTTATACCCAACATATGCCAAGTACTGAAAGCAGCAGTGAGTCACATTTTGCACAAACTCCCCTGCAGTTTTCAAAATATCCCAAACATCCCACTTTCGAGGCCTGAGCCATATTTTGGAGCCAAATTCAAGCTCTCTGCACGTATTCGCAGTTTGAAATTACAACTTTTTATACGCAACATATGCCAAGTTCTGAAAGCGGCGTTTCGTCTCTTTGGTCCCAAACCCCCCTGCAGTTTTCAAAATATCCCAAACATCCCAATTTCGAGGACAGAGCAATATTTTTGAGCCAAATTCTGGCTCTATGCACGTATTCGCAGTTTGAAATTACGACTTTTTATACCCAACATATGCCAAGTCCTGAAAGCGGCAGTGAGTCACATTTTGCACAAACTCCCCTGCAGTTTTCGAAATATCCCAAATATCCCAATATCGAGGCCTGAGCCATATTATGGAGCCAAATTCTGGCTCTCTGCACGTATTCGCAGTTTGATATTACGATTTTTATACCCAACATATGCCAAGTACTGAAAGTGCCAGTGAGTCACATTTTGCACAAATTCCCCTGCAGTTTTTGAAATATCCCAAATATCCCAATTTCGAGGCCTGAGCCATATTTTAGACCCAAATTCTGGCTCTCTGCACGTAATCGTAGTTTGAAATTGCGACTTTTTTATACCCAACATATGCCAAGTTCTAAAAGCGGCGTTTGGTCACATTTGTCCCAATCCCCACTGCAGTTTTCAAAATATCCCAAACATCTCATTTTCGAGGCCTGAGCCATATTTTGGGGCCAAATTCTGGCTCTGCATGTATTCGCAGTTTTAAATTACGACTTTTTTATACCCAACATATGCGAAGTACTGAAAGCGGCGTTTGGTGACATTTGTCCCAAACCCCCCTGCAGTTTTCAAAATATCCCAAACATCCCAATTTCGAGGCCTGTGCCGTATTTTGGAGCCAAATTCTGGCTCTATGCACGTATACGCAGTTTGAAATTACGACTTTTTACAACCAGCATATGCCAAGTCCTGATAGCGGCAGTGAGTCACATTTTGCACAAACTCCCCTGCAATTTTGGAAACATCCCAAATATCCCAATTTCGAGGCCTGAGCTACATTTTGGAGCCAAATTCTGGCTCTCTGCACGTATTCGCCGTTTGAAATTAGGATTTTTTATAGCCAACATGTGCCTAGTAATGAAAGCGGCGTTTGGTCACATATATCCCAAACACCCCTGCAGTTTTTAAAATATCCCAAACATCCCAATTTCGAGGCCTGAGCCATATTTTGGAGCCAAATTCTCGCTCTCTGCACGTATTCGCATTTTGAAATTACGACTTTATATACCCAACATATGCCAAGTACTGAAAGCTGCGTTTGGTGACATTTGTCACAAACCCCCCTGCAGTTTTCAAAATATCCTAAACATCCCAATTTCGAGGCCTGAGCCGTATTTTGGAGCCAAATTCTGGCTCTTTGCACGTATTCGCCGTTTAATATTACTTTTTTTTTATACCCAACATATGCCAAGTAATGAAAGCGCGTTTGGTCACATATGTCCCAAACCCCCCTGCAGTTTTCAAAATATCCCAAACATCCCAATTTCGAGGCCTGAGCCATATTTTGTAGCCAAATTCTGGCTCTATGCACGTATTCTCAGTTTGAAATTACGACTTTTTATACCCAACATATGCGAAGTACTGAAAGCGGTGTTTTGTCACATTTGTCCCAAATCTCCCTGCAGTTTACAAAATATCCCAAACATCCCAATTTCGAGGCCTGAGCCATATTTTGTAGCCAAATTTTGGCTCTCTGCACGTATTCGCACTTTGAAATTGCGACTTTTTATACCTAACATATGCAAAGTTCTGAAAGTGCGTTTGGTCATATTTTTTCCCAAACCCCCCTGCAGTTTTCAAAATATCCCAAACATCCCAATTTCGAGGCCTGAGCCGTATTTTGGAGCCAAATTCTGGCTAATGCACATATTCGCAGTTTGAAATTACGACTTTTTATACCCAACATATGCCAAGTTCTGTAAGCGGCGTTTGGTCATATTTGTCCCAAACCCCCCTACAGTTTTCGAAATACCCCAAACACCCCAATTTCGAGGTTTGAGCAATATTTTGGAGCCAAATTCTGGCTCTCTGCTCGTATTCGCAGTTTGAAATTACGACATTTTATACCCAACATATGCCAAGTACTGAAAGCGGCGTTTGGTCACATTTGTTCTAAACCCCACCCCCCTGCAGTTTTCAAAATATCCCAAACATCCCAATTTCGAGGCCTGAGCCATATTTTGGAGCCAAATTCTGGCTCTATGCACGTATTAGCGGTTTGAAATTACGACATTTTATACCCAACATATGCCAAGTCTTGAAAGCGGCAGCGAGTCACATTTCGCACAAACTCCCCTGCAGTTTTCAAAATATCCCAAACATCCCAATTTCGAGGCCTGAGCCATATTTTGGAGCCATATTCTGGCTCTCTGCACGTATTCGCAGTTTGAAATTACGACTTTTTTATACCCAACATATGCCAAGTCTTGAAAGCGGCAGTGAGTCACATTTCGCACAAACTCCCCTGCAGTTTTCAAAATATCCCAAACATCCCAATTTCGAGGCCTGAGCCATATTTTGGAGCCAAATTCAGGCTCTATGCACGTATTAGCGGTTTGAAATTACGACATTTTATACCCAACATATGCCAAGTCTTGAAAGCGGCAGTGAGTCACATTTCGCACAAACTCCCCTGCAGTTTTCAAAATATCCCAAACATCCTAATTTCGAGGCCTGAGCCATATTTTGGAGCCAAATTCTGGCTCTCTGCACGTATTCGCAGTTTGAAATTACGAATTTTTTATACCCAACATATGCCAAGTACTGAAAGCGGCGTTTGGTCACATTTGTCCCAAACCCCCCCTGCAGTTTTCAAAATTTCCTAAACATCCCAATTTCGAGGCCTAAGCCATATTTTGGAGCCAAATTCTGGCTCTATGCACGTATTCTCAGTTTGAAATTACGACTTTTTATACCCAACATATGCGAAGTACTGAAAGCGGTGTTTTGTCACATTTGTCCCAAATCTCCCTGCAGTTTACAAAATATCCCAAACATCCCAATTTCGAGGCCTGAGCCATATTTTGTAGCCAAATTTTGGCTCTCTGCACGTATTCGCACTTTGAAATTGCGACTTTTTATACCTAACATATGCAAAGTTCTGAAAGTGCGTTTGGTCATATTTTTTCCCAAACCCCCCTGCAGTTTTCAAAATATCCCAAACATCCCAATTTCGAGGCCTGAGCCGTATTTTGGAGCCAAATTCTGGCTAATGCACATATTCGCAGTTTGAAATTACGACTTTTTATACCCAACATATGCCAAGTTCTGTAAGCGGCGTTTGGTCATATTTGTCCCAAACCCCCCTACAGTTTTCGAAATACCCCAAACACCCCAATTTCGAGGTTTGAGCAATATTTTGGAGCCAAATTCTGGCTCTCTGCTCGTATTCGCAGTTTGAAATTACGACATTTTATACCCAACATATGCCAAGTACTGAAAGCGGCGTTTGGTCACATTTGTTCTAAACCCCACCCCCCTGCAGTTTTCAAAATATCCCAAACATCCCAATTTCGAGGCCTGAGCCATATTTTGGAGCCAAATTCTGGCTCTATGCACGTATTAGCGGTTTGAAATTACGACATTTTATACCCAACATATGCCAAGTCTTGAAAGCGGCAGCGAGTCACATTTCGCACAAACTCCCCTGCAGTTTTCAAAATATCCCAAACATCCCAATTTCGAGGCCTGAGCCATATTTTGGAGCCATATTCTGGCTCTCTGCACGTATTCGCAGTTTGAAATTACGACTTTTTTATACCCAACATATGCCAAGTCTTGAAAGCGGCAGTGAGTCACATTTCGCACAAACTCCCCTGCAGTTTTCAAAATATCCCAAACATCCCAATTTCGAGGCCTGAGCCATATTTTGGAGCCAAATTCAGGCTCTATGCACGTATTAGCGGTTTGAAATTACGACATTTTATACCCAACATATGCCAAGTCTTGAAAGCGGCAGTGAGTCACATTTCGCACAAACTCCCCTGCAGTTTTCAAAATATCCCAAACATCCTAATTTCGAGGCCTGAGCCATATTTTGGAGCCAAATTCTGGCTCTCTGCACGTATTCGCAGTTTGAAATTACGAATTTTTTATACCCAACATATGCCAAGTACTGAAAGCGGCGTTTGGTCACATTTGTCCCAAACCCCCCCTGCAGTTTTCAAAATTTCCTAAACATCCCAATTTCGAGGCCTAAGCCATATTTTGGAGCCAAATTCTGGCTCTATGCACGTATTCGCGGTTTGAAATTACGACATTTTATACCCAACATATGCCAAGTCCTGAAAGCGGCAGTGAGTCACATTTCGCACAAACTCCCCTGCAGTTTTCGAAATATCCCAAATATCCCAATTTTGAGGCATGAGCCTTATTTTGGAGCCAAATTCTGGCGCTCTGCACGTATTCGCAGTTTAAAATTACCACTTTTTTATACCCAACATATGCCAAGTACTGTAAGCGGCGTTTGGTCACATTTGTTTCAAACCTCCCTGCAGTTTTCAAAATATCCCAAACATCACAATATCGAGGCCTGAGCCATATTTTGGAGATAAATTCTGGCTCTCTGCAAGTATTCGCAGTTTGATATTACGATTTTTATACCCAACATATGACAAGTACTGAAAGCGGCAGTGAGTCACATTTCGCACAAACTCCCCTGCAGTTTTCGAAATATCCCAAATATCCCAATTTCGAGGCGTGAGCCATATTTTGGAGCCAAACTCAGGCTCTCTGTACGTATTCGCAGTTTGAAATTACGACTTTTTTAAACCCAACATATGCCAAGTACTGAAAGCAGCAGTGAGTCACATTTCGCACAAACTCCAATGCAGTTTTCGAAATATCCCAAATATCCCAATTTCGAGGCTTGAGCAATATTTTGGAGCCAAATTCTGGGTCTCTGCACGTATTCGCAGTTTGATGTTACGATTTTTATACCCAACATATGCCAAGTCTTGAAAGCGGCAGTGAGTCACATTTTGCACAAACTCCCCTGCAGTTTTCGAAATACCCCAAACATCCCAATTTCGTGGCGTGAGCAATATTTTGGAGCCAAATTCTGGCTCTATGCACGTATTCGCGGTTTGAAATTACGACATTTTATACCCAACATATGCCAAGTCCTGAAAGCGGCAGTGAGTCACATTTCGCACAAACTCCCCTGCAGTTTTCAAAATATCCCAAACATCATAATTTCGAGGACTGAGCCATATTTTGGAGCCAAATTCTGGCTCTTTGCACGTATTCGCAGTTTGAAATTACGACTTTTTTATACCCAACATATGCCAAGTCTTGAAAGCGGCAGTGAGTCACATTTCGCACAAACTCCCCTGGAGTTTTCGAAATATCCCAAATACCCCAATTTCGAGGCCTGAGCCATATTTTGGAGCCATATTCTGGCTCTCTGCACGTATTCGCAGTTTGAAATTACGACTTTTTTATACCCAACATATGCCAAGTCTTGAAAGCGGCAGTGAGTCACATTTCGCACAAACTCCCCTGCAGTTTTCAAAATATCCCAAACATCCCAATTTCGAGGCCTGAGCCATATTTTGGAGCCAAATTCAGGCTCTATGCACGTATTCGCGGATTGAAATTACGACATTTTATACCCAACATATGCCAAGTCTTGAAAGCGGCAGTGAGTCACATTTCGCACAAACTCCCCTGGAGTTTTCGAAATATCCCAAATATCCCAATTTCAAAGCCTGAGCCATATTTTAGAGCCAAATTCTGGCTCTCTGCACGTATTCGCAGTTTGAAATTACGACTTTTTTATACCCAACATATGCCAAGTCCTAAAAGCGGCAGTGAGTCACATTTCCTACAAACTCCCCAGCAGTTTTCGAAATATCCTAAATGTTCCAATTTTGAGGCCTGAGCCATATTTTGGAGCCAAATTCTGGCTCTCTGCACGTATTCGCAGTTTGAAATTACGACTTTTTATACCCAACATATGCCAAGTACTGAAAGCGGCAGTGAGTCACATTTTGCTCAAACTCCCCTGCAGTTTTCAAAATATCCCAAACATCCCACTTTCATGGCCTGAGCCATAATTTGGAGCCAAATTTAAGCTCTCTGCACGTATTCGCAGTTTGAAATTATGACTTTTTATACCCAACATATGCCAAGTTCTGTAAGCAGCGTTTGGTCATATTTGTCCCAAACCCCCCTGCAGTTTTCAAAATATCCCAAACTACCCAATTTCGAGGACTGAGGAATATTTTGGAGCCAAATTCTGGCTCTATGCATGTATTCGCAGTTTGAAATTACAACTTTTTATACCCAACATATGCCAAGTGTTGAAAGCGGCGTTTGGTTATATTTGTCCCAAACCTCCCTGCAGTTTTCTAAATATCCCAAACATCACAATATCGAGGCCTGAGCCATATTTTTGAGCCAAATTCTGGCTCTCTGCACGTATTCGCAGTTTGATATTACGATTTTTATACCCAACATATGCCAAGTACTGAAAGCACCAGTGAGTCACATTTTGCACAAACTCCCCTGCAGTTTTCGAAATACCCCAAAAATCCCAATTTCGAGGCGAGAGCCATATTTTGGAGCCAAACTCAGGCTCTCTGCACGTATTCGCAGTTTGAAATTACGACTTTTTTATACCCAACATATGTCAAGTACTGAAAGCGGCAGTGAGTCACATTTCGCACAAACTCCCCTGCAGTTTTCGAAATATCCCAAATATCCCAATTTCGAGGCTTGAGCAATATTTTGGAGCCAAATTCTGGCTCATTGCACGTATTCGCAGTTTGAAATTACGACCTTTTTATGCCCAACATATGCCAAGTACTGAATGCGGCGGTTGGTCACATTTTTCCCAAACCGTCCCTGCAGTTTTCAAAATATCCCAAACATCCCAATTTCAAGGACTGAGCAATATTTTGGAGCCAAATTCTGGCTCTATGCACGTATTCGCGGTTTGAAATTACGACATTTTATACCCAACATATGCCAAGTCTTGAAAGCGGCAGTGAGTCACATTTATCACAAACTCCCCTGGAGTTTTCGAAATATCCCAAATATCCCAATTTCGAGGCCTGAGTCATATTTCGGAGCCAAATTCTGGCTCTCTGCACGTATTCGCAGTTTGAAATTACGAATTTTTTATACCCAACATATGCCAAGTACTGAAAGCGGCGTTTGGTCACATATGTCTCAAACCCCCCTGCAGTTTTCAAAATATCCCAAACATCATAATTTCGAGGACTGAGCCATATTTTGGAGCCAAATTCTGGCTCTTTGCACGTATTCGCAGTTTGAAATTACGACTTTTTTATACCCAACATATGCTAAGTCTTGAAAGCGGCAGTGAGTCACATTTCGCACAAACTCCCCTGCAGTTTTCAAAATATCCCAAACATCTCAATTTCGAGGCCTCAGCCATATTTTGGAGCCATATTCTGGCTCTCTGCACGTATTCGCAGTTTAAAATTACCACTTTTTTATACCCAACATATGCCAAGTACTGTAAGCGGCGTTTAGTCACATTTGTTTCAAACCTCCCTGCAGTTTTTAAAATATCCCAAACATCATAATTTCGAGGCCTGAACCATATTTTGGAGCCAAATTCTGGATCTCTGCACGTATTCGCAGTTTGAAATTACGACTTTTTTTTACCCAACATATACCAAGTACTGAAAGCGGCGATTGGTCACATTTGTCCCAAACCCCCTTGCAGTTTTCAAAATATCCCAAACATCCCAATTTCGAGGCCTGATCCATATTTTGGAGCCAAATTCTGGCTCTATGCACGTATTCGCAGTATGAAATTACGACATTTTATACCCAACATATGCCAAGTCCTGAAAGCGGCAGTGAGTCACATTTCGCACAAACTCCCCTGCAGTTTTCGAAATATCCCAATTTTGAGGCCTGAGCCATATTTTGGAGCCAAATTCTGGCTCTCTGCACGTATTCGCAGTTTGAAATTACCAATTTTTATACCCAACATATGCCAAGAACTGAAAGCGGCAGTGAGTCACATTTTGCTCAAACTCCCCTGCAGTTATCAAAATATCCCAAACATCCCACTTTCGAGGCCTGAGCCAGATTTTGGTGCCAAATTCAAGCTCTCTGCACGTATTCGCAGTTTGAAATTACGACTTTTTATACCCAACATATGCCAAGTTCTGAAAGCAGCGTTTGGTCATATTTGTCCCAAACCCCCCTGCAGTTTTCAAAATATCCCAAACATCCCAATTTCGAGGTGTGAGCCATATTTTGGAGCCAAACTCTGGCTCTCTGCATGTATTCGCAGTTTGAAATTACGACTTTTTTATACCCAACATATGCCAAGTCCTAAAAGCGGCAGTGAGTCACATTTCCTACAAACTCCCCTGCAGTTTTCGAAATATCCTAAATATTCCAATTTTGAGGCCTGAGCCATATTTTGGAGCCAAATTCTGGCTCTCTGCACGTATTCGCAGTTTGAAATTACGACTTTTTATACCCAACATATGCCAAGTTCTGTAAGCAGCGTTTGGTCATATTTGTCCCAAACCCCCCCTGCAGTTTTCAAAATATCCCAAACATCCCAATTTCGAGGCCTTAGCTATATTTTGGAGCCAAATTCTGGCTCCATGCACGTATTCGCAGTTTGAAATTACGACTTTTTTATACCCAACATATGCCAAGTCTTGAAAGCGGCAGCGAGTCACATTTCGCACAAACTCCCCTGCAGTTTTCAAAATATCCCAAACATCCCAATTTCGAGGCCTGAGCCATATTTTGGAGCCATATTCTGGCTCTCTGCACGTATTCGCAGTTTGAAATTACGACTTTTTTATACCCAACATATGCCAAGTCTTGAAAGCGGCAGTGAGTCACATTTCGCACAAACTCCCCTGCAGTTTTCAAAATATCCCAAACATCCCAATTTCGAGGCCTGAGCCATATTTTGGAGCCAAATTCAGGCTCTATGCACGTATTAGCGGTTTGAAATTACGACATTTTATACCCAACATATGCCAAGTCTTGAAAGCGGCAGTGAGTCACATTTCGCACAAACTCCCCTGCAGTTTTCAAAATATCCCAAACATCCTAATTTCGAGGCCTGAGCCATATTTTGGAGCCAAATTCTGGCTCTCTGCACGTATTCGCAGTTTGAAATTACGAATTTTTTATACCCAACATATGCCAAGTACTGAAAGCGGCGTTTGGTCACATTTGTCCCAAACCCCCCCTGCAGTTTTCAAAATTTCCTAAACATCCCAATTTCGAGGCCTAAGCCATATTTTGGAGCCAAATTCTGGCTCTATGCACGTATTCGCGGTTTGAAATTTCGACATTTTATACCCAACATATGCCAAGTCCTGAAAGCGGCAAGGAGTCACATTTCGCACAAACTCCCCTGCAGTTTTCGAAATATCCCAAATATCCCAATTTTGAGGCATGAGCCTTATTTTGGAGCCAAATTCTGGCGCTCTGCACGTATTCGCAGTTTAAAATTACCACTTTTTTATACCCAACATATGCCAAGTACTGTAAGCGGCGTTTGGTCACATTTGTTTCAATCCTCCCTGCAGTTTTCAAAATATCCCAAACATCACAATATCGAGGCCTGAGCCATATTTTGGAGATAAATTCTGGCTCTCTGCAAGTATTCGCAGTTTGATATTACGATTTTTATACCCAACATATGACAAGTACTGAAAGCGGCAGTGAGTCACATTTCGCACAAACTCCCCTGCAGTTTTCGAAATATCCCAAATATCCCAATTTCGAGGCATGAGCAATATTTTGGAGCCAAATTCTGGGTCTCTGCACGTATTCGCAGTTTGATGTTACGATTTTTATACCCAACATATGCCAAGTACTGAATGCGGCGTTTGGTTACATTTGTCCCAAACCTCCCTGCAGTTTTCAAAATATCCCAAACATCACAATATCGAGGCCTGAGCCATATTTTGGAGCCAAATTCTGGGTCTCTGCACGTATTCGCAGTTTGATATTACGATTTTTATACCCAACATATGCCAAGTCTTGAAAGCGGCAGTGAGTCACATTTTGCACAAACTCCCCTGCAGTTTTCGAAATACCCCAAACATCCCAATTTCGTGGCGTGAGCAATATTTTGGAGCCAAATTCTGGCTCTATGCACGTATTCGCGGTTTGAAATTACGACATTTTATACCCAACATATGCCAAGTCCTGAAAGCGGCAGTGAGTCACATTTCGCACAAACTCCCCTGCAGTTTTCAAAATATCCCAAACATCATAATTTCGAGGACTGAGCCATATTTTGGAGCCAAATTCTGGCTCTTTGCACGTATTCGCAGTTTGAAATTACGACTTTTTTTTTACCCAACATATACCAAGTACTGAAAGCAGTGTTTGGTCACATTTGTCCCAAACCCCCTGCAGTTTTCAAAATATCCCAAACATCCCAATTTCGAGGCCTGAGCCATATTTTGGAGCCAAATTCAGGCTCTATGCACGTATTCGCGGATTGAAATTACGACATTTTATACCCAACATATGCCAAGTCTTGAAAGTGGCAGTGAGTCACATTTCGCACAAACTCCCCTGGAGTTTTCGAAATATCCCAAATATCCCAATTTCAAAGCCTGAGCCATATTTTAGAGCCAAATTCTGGCTCTCTGCACGTATTCGCAGTTTGAAATTACGACTTTTTTATACCCAACATATGCCAAGTCCAAAAAGCGGCAGTGAGTCACATTTCCTACAAACTCCCCAGCAGTTTTCGAAATATCCTAAATATTCCAATTTTGAGGCCTGAGCCATATTTTGGAGCCAAATTCTGGCTCTCTGCACGTATTCGCAGTTTGAAATTACGACTTTTTATACCCAACATATGCCAAGTACTGAAAGCGGCAGTGAGTCACATTTTGCTCAAACTCCCCTGCAGTTTTCAAAATATCCCAAACATCCCACTTTCATGGCCTGAGCCATAATTTGGAGCCAAATTTAAGCTCTCTGCACGTATTCGCAGTTTGAAATTATGACTTTTTATACCCAACATATGCCAAGTTCTGTAAGCAGCGTTTGGTCATATTTGTCCCAAACCCCCCTGCAGTTTTCAAAATATCCCAAACTACCCAATTTCGAGGACTGAGGAATATTTTGGAGCCAAATTCTGGCTCTATGCATGTATTCGCAGTTTGAAATTACAACTTTTTATACCCAACATATGCCAAGTGTTGAAAGCGGCGTTTGGTTATATTTGTCCCAAACCTCCCTGCAGTTTTCTAAATATCCCAAACATCACAATATCGAGGCCTGAGCCATATTTTTGAGCCAAATTCTGGCTCTCTGCACGTATTCGCAGTTTGATATTACGATTTTTATACCCAACATATGCCAAGTACTGAAAGCACCAGTGAGTCACATTTTGCACAAACTCCCCTGCAGTTTTCGAAATACCCCAAAAATCCCAATTTCGAGGCGAGAGCCATATTTTGGAGCCAAACTCAGGCTCTCTGCACGTATTCGCAGTTTGAAATTACGACTTTTTTATACCCAACATATGTCAAGTACTGAAAGCGGCAGTGAGTCACATTTCGCACAAACTCCCCTGCAGTTTTCGAAATATCCCAAATATCCCAATTTCGAGGCTTGAGCAATATTTTGGAGCCAAATTCTGGCTCATTGCACGTATTCGCAGTTTGAAATTACGACTTTTTATACCCAACATATGCCAAGTTCTGAAAGCAGCGTTTGGTCATATTTGTCCCAAACCCCCCTGCAGTTTTCGAAATATCCCAAACATCCCAATTTCGAGGTGTGAGCCATATTTTGGAGCCAAACTCTGGCTCTCTGCATGTATTCGCAGTTTGAAATTACGACTTTTTTATGCCCAACATATGCCAAGTACTGAAAACGTTGTTTGGTCACATTTGTCCCAAACCCCCCCTGCAGTTTTCAAAATATCCCAAACATCCCAATTTCGAGGCCTGAGCCATATTTTGGAGCCAAATTGAGGCTCTCTGCACGAATTCGCAGTTTGAAATTAGGACTTTTTATACCCAACATATGCCAAGTACTGAAAGAGGCAGTGAGTCACATTTTGCAGAAACTCCCCTGCAGTTTTCAAAATATCCCAAACATCCCAATTTCGAGCCCTGAGCCATATTTTGGAGTCAAATTCTGGCTCTCTGCACGTATTCGCAGTTTGAAATTTCTACTTTTTATACCCAACATAAGCCAAGTACTGAAAGCGGCGTTTGGTCATATTTGTCCCAAACCCCCCCGCAGTTTTCAAAATATCCCAAACATCCTAATTTCGAGGCCTGAGCCATATTTTGGAGCAAAATTATGGCTCTCTGCACGTATTCGCAGTTTGAAATTACGAATTTTTTATACCCAACATATGCCAAGTACTGAAAGCGGCGTTTGGTCACATTTGTCCCAATCCCCCCCTGCAGTTTTCAAAATATCCCAAACATCCCAATTTCGAGGCCTCAGCAATATTTTGGAGCCAAATTCTGGCTCTATGCACGTATTCGCGGTTTGAAATTACGACATTTTATACCCAACATATGCCGAGTCCTAAAAGCGGCAGTGAGTCACATTTCGAACAAACTCCCCTGCAGTTTTCGAAATATCCTAAATATCCCAATTTCCAGGCCTGAGCCATATTTTGGAGCCAAATTCTGGCTCTCTGCACGTATTCGCATTTTGAAATTTCGACTTTTTATACCCAACATATGCCAATGCGTTTGGTCACATTTGTCTCAATCCCCCCTGCAATTTTCAAAATATCCCAAACATCCCAATTTCGAGGCCTGAGCCATATTTTGGAGCCAAATTCTGGCTCTATGCACGTATTCGCAGTTTGAAATTAAGACTTTTTATACCCAACATATACCAAGTCCTGAGAGTGGCAGTGAGTCACATTTTGCACAAACTTCCCTGTTTTCGAAATATCCCAAATATCCCAATTTCGAGGCCTGAGCCATATTTTAGAGCCAAATTCTGGCTTTCTGCACGTATTCGCAGTTTGAAATTGCGACTTTTTTATACCCAACATATGGCAAGTACTGAAAGCGGCGTTTGGTCACATTTGTCCCAAACCCCCCCGCAGTTTTCAAAATATCCCAAACATCCCAATTTCGAGGCCTGAGCCATATTTTGGAGCAAAATTCTGGCTCTCTGCACATACTCGCAGTTTAAAATTACGACTTTTTATACCCAACATATGCCAATGCGTTTGGTCACATTTGTCCCAAACCCCCCCGCAGTTTTCAAAATATCCCAAACATCCCAATTTCGAGGCCTGAGCTATATTTTGGAGCAAAATTCTGGGTCTCTGCACGTATTCGCAGTTTGAAATTACGACTTTTTTATACCCAACATAAGCCAAGTACTGAAAGCGGCGTTTGGTCACATTTGTCCCAAACCCCCCCTGCAGTTTTCAAAATATCCCAAACATCCCAATTTCGAGGCCTCAGCTATATTTTGGAGCCAAATTCTGGCTCTATGCACGTATTCGCAATTTGAAATTACGACATTTTATACAGAACATATGCCGAGTCCTGAAAGCGGCAGTGAGTCACATTTCGAACAAACTCCCCTACAGTTTTCGAAATATCCTAAATATCCCAATTTCGAGGCCTGACCAATATTTTGGAGCCAAATTCTGGCTCTCTGCACGTATTCGCAGTTTGAAATTACGACTTTTTTATACCCAACATATGCCAAGTACTGAAAACGGCGTTCAGTCACATTTGTCCCAAACCTACCCTGCAGTTTTCAAAATATCCCAAACATCCCAATTTCGAGGCCTGAGCCATATTTTGGAGCCAAATTCTGGCTCTCTGCACGTATTCGCAGTTTGAAATTTCGACTTTTTTACACCCAACATATGCCAAGTACTGAATGCGGCATTTGGTCACATTTGTCCCAAACCCCCCCCTGCAGTTTTCAAAATAACCCAAACATCCCAATTTCGAGGCCTGAGCCATATTTTTGAGCAAAATTTTGGCTCTCTGCACGTATTCGCAGTTTGAAATTACGACTTTTTATACCCAACATATGCCAATGCGTTTGGTCACATTTGTGTCAATCCCCCCCTGCAGTTTTCGAAATATCCCAAACATCCCAATTTTATGGCCTGATTCACATTTTGGAGCCAAATTCTGGCACTCTGCACTTATTCGCAGTTTGAAATTCCGACTTTTTATACCCAACATATGCCAAATACTGAAAGCGGCGTTTGGTCACATTTGTCCCAATCCCCCCTGCCATTTTCAAAATATCCCAAACATCCCAATTTTGAGACCTGAGCTATATTTTATAGCCAAATTCTGGCTCTCTGCACGTATTCGCAGTTCGATATTACGACTTTTTTATACCCAACATATGCCAAATACTGAAAGCGGCGTTTGGTCACATTTGTCCCAATCCCCCCTGCCATTTTCAAAATATCCCAAACATCCCAATTTTGAGGCCTGAGCCATATTTTGGAGCCAAATTCAGGCTCTCTGCACGTATTCGCAGTTTGAAATTACGACTTTTTATACCCAAAATATGCCAAGTACTGAAAGCGGTGTTTGGTCACATTTGTCCCAAACCTCCCTGCAGTTTTCAAAATATCCCAAATATCCCAATTTCGAGGCCTGAGCTATATTTTATAGCCAAATTCTGGCTCTCTGCACGTATTCGCAGTTCGATATTACGACTTTTTATAGCCAACATATGCCAAGTACTGAAAGCGGCAGTGAGTCACATTTTGCACAAACTCCCCTGCAGTCTTCAAAATATCCAAAATATCCCAATTTCGAGGCCTGAGCCGTATTTTGGAGCCAAATTCTGGCTCTCTGCACGTATTCGCAGTTTGAAATTACGACTTTTTTATACCCAACATATGCCAAATACTGAAAGCGGCGTTTGGTCACATTTGTCCCAATCCCCCCTGCCATTTTCAAAATATCCCAAACATCCCAATTTTGAGGCCTGAGCCATATTTTGGAGCCAAATTCAGGCTCTCTGCACGTATTCGCAGTTTGAAATTACGACTTTTTATACCCAAAATATGCCAAGTACTGAAAGCGGTGTTTGGTCACATTTGTCCCAAACCTCCCTGCAGTTTTCAAAATATCCCAAATATCCCAATTTCGAGGCCTGAGCTATATTTTATAGCCAAATTCTGGCTCTCTGCACGTATTCGCAGTTCGATATTACGACTTTTTATAGCCAACATATGCCAAGTACTGAAAGCGGCAGTGAGCCACATTTTGCACAAACTCCCCTGCAGTTTTCAAAATATCCCAAATATCCCAATTTCGAGGCCTGAGCCATATTTTGGAGCCAAATTCTGGCTCTCTGCACTTATTCACAGTTTGAAATAACGACTCTTTTATACCCAACATATGCCAAGTACTGAAAGCGGCGTTTAGTCACATTTGTCCCAATCCCCCCTTCAGTTTTCAAAATATCCCAAACATCCCAATTTCGAGGCCTGAGCCATATTTTGGAGCCAAATTCTGGCTCTCTGCACGTATTCACAGTTTGAAATTACGACTTTTTATACCCAACATATGCCAAGTACTGAAAGCGGCAGTGAATCACATTTTGCACAAACTCCCCTGCAGTTTTCAAAATATCCCAAACATCCTAATATCGAGGCCTGAGCCATATTTTGGAGCCAAATTCTGGCTCTCTGCACGTATTCGAAGTTTGAAATTGCGACTTTTTTATACCCTACATATGCCAAGTACTGAAAGCGGCGTTTAGTCACATTTGTCCCAAACCTCCCTGCAGTTTTCAAAATATCCCAAATATCTCAATTTCGAGGCCTGATCCATATTTTTGAGCCAAATTCTGGCACTCTGCACGTATTCGCAGTTTGATATTACGAATTTTTATACCCAACATATGCGAAGTACTGGACGTGGCAGTGAGTCACATTTTGCACAAACTCCCCTGCAGTTTTCAAAATATTGCAAACATCCCAATTTGGGACAAATATGACCAAACGCCGCTTTCAATACTTGCCATATGTTGGGTATAAAAAAGTCGTAATTTCAAACTGCGAATACGTGCAGAGAGCCAGAATTTGGCTCCAAAATATTGCTCAGGCCTCGAAATTGGGATATTTGGAATATTTTGAAAACTGCAGGGGGGTTTGTGCAAAATGTGACTCATTGCCGCTTTCAGTACTTGGCATATGTTGGGTATAAAAAGTCGTATTTTCAAACTGCGAATACGTGCAATGAGCTAGAATTTGGCTCCAAAATATCGCTCAGGCCTCGAAATTGGGATGTTTGGGGTATTTTGAAAAATGCAGGGGAGTTTTGCGCAAAATGTGACTCACTGCCGCTTTCAGTACTTGGCATATGTTGGGTATAATAAGTCGTAATATCAAACTGCGAATACGTGCAGAGAGCCAGAATTTGGCTTCAAAAATATGGCTCAGGCCTCGACATAAGGATGTTTGGGATATTTTGAAAACTGCAGGGAGGTTTGGGACAAATGTGACCAAACTCCGATTTCAGTACTTCGCATATGTTGGGTATAAAAAAAGTCGTAATTTCAAACTGCGAATACGTGCAGAGAGCCAGAATTTGGTTTCAAAATATGGCTCAGGCCTCGATATTGGGATGTTTGGGATATTTTGAAAACTGAAGGGAGGTTTGGGACAAATGTGACCAAACTCCGATTTCAGTACTTCGCATATGTTGGGCATAAAAAAGGCTTAATATTAAACTGCGAATTCGTGCAGAGAGCCAGAATTTGGCTCCAAAATATGGCTCAGGCCTCGAAATTGGGATGTTTGGGATATTTTGAAAACTGCAGGGGAGTTTGTGCAAAATGTGACTCACTGCCGCTTTCAGTACTTGGCATATGTTGGGTATAAAAAGTCGTATTTTCAAACTGCGAATACGTGCAATGAGCTAGAATTTGGTTTCAAAATATGGCTCAGGCCTCGATATTGGGATGTTTGGGATATTTTGAAAACTGAAGGGAGGTTTGGGACAAATGTGACCAAACTCCGATTTCAGTACTTCGCATATGTTGGGCATAAAAAAGGCTTAATATTAAACTGCGAATTCGTGCAGAGAGCCAGAATTTGGCTCCAAAATATGGCTCAGGCCTCGAAATTGGGATGTTTGGGATATTTTGAAAACTGCAGGGGAGTTTGTGCAAAATGTGACTCACTGCCGCTTTCAGTACTTGGCATATGTTGGGTATAAAAAGTCGTAATATCAAACTGCGAATACGTGCATAGAGCCAGAATTTGGCTCCAAAATATGGCTCAGGCCTCGAAATTGGGATGTTTGGGATATTTTGAAAACTGCAGGGAGGTTTGGGACAAATGTGATCAAATGCCTCTCTCAGTACTTGGCATATGTTGGGTATAAAAAGTCGTATTTTCAAACTGCGAATACGTGTAGAGAGCCAGAATTTGGCTCCAAATTATGGCTCAGGCCTCGAAATTGGGATGTTTGCGATATTTTGAAAATTTGCAGGGGAGTTTGTGCAAAATGTGACTCACTGCCGCTTTCAGTACTTGGCATATGTTGGGTATAAAAAGAAACTTAAAATTTGGTAACTAGAAAATGAGTAGTGCTCAGAACACTACCCTGGGGTACACCCTCATACTGCCTAAAAGAGGCAGAGAGAGTGGAACCAAGCTGCACACGAAAGGAACGACGAAAAAGGAAACTCTGGAGGAAGAGAGGGAGATTCCCACATAGGCCAAAAGAATGAAGTTGAGACTGAATATGATACCGCCAGGTAATGTCTAAGTCTTTTCCAGGTCAAAAAGGACGGCAACAACGGAGGTCTTCGCAGGAACAGCAGTACGAATATAGACCTCCAAGTTTACCAGGATATCCGTTGTGCTGCGGCACTTGCGAAAACCAAATTGAGAAGGGGAGAGGTGGTGATAGTGTTCTAAGAACCACATCAAACGAACGTTAACCATACATTCAAAGAGCTTGGAGACACAACTCGTGAGGGCAATAGGGCGGAAGTCCTTGGGGAATGACCTGAGAGGCCCTAGTTTCCAAATAGGGAGGACAACAGCATCGAGCCAGTCCTCAGAGACTGACGACGACTCCCAGACCTGATTGTACAGACTCAGTAAATACTGAGACGTGCACGGAGGGAGATGGCGTAGCATTTCATAATGAATAATGAATGCCTTCGGAGCCCGCCACCGTAGAACCGCAGAGAGCTAGGGCAGACTGAAGCTCAGAGAGAGAGAGAGAGAGAGAGAGAGGGGATCATTATAAGGAAGGCAAAGATGAGTACAGAAATCTAAAGGACGAGATTCAAGAATAGGCTTACGAAAAAGGAAGGATTGGGGAAGATGAGACAGATGAAAAGTGGGAACCCAGTTCGGTCGCGACCTGCAACAGGTCCGCCACAAGAGCACCACGGAGGCGAAGGACCAGCGACACATTGGGAACGAACTTACCCGCTATCTTGCGGATACGCTTCCAGACCAGTGGTAGAGGAGTTTCAGACGTAACGGTGGAGACATAAGACATCCAGGATGCACATTTAGCTGTACGGGTGGTCCTACGGGCCACCGCACTCGCCTTCCGAAACAAAACAAAAGACTCAACCGTTTGCCGGCGGCAATGTCTCTTCCAGGCTGCACGCTTACAGCGGACAGCCTGAGCTCAGTCCACATTCGACCAGGGAACACACTTTTGTGTTCCCCGAGAGGAAGAGCGAGGAATAGAGCGGAGGGCAGCGTCAAAGACAATGTCATGAAAAAGAAGGAGGGCGCGAGGGAGAGGCAGAATGGATGGGTCGGAAATAGTAGCACGGAGAGTAAAGAGGCGCCAGTCAGGCTCGGCAAACCGCCACCTAGGGAAGGAGAGAGGAGGGTGAAAAGAGAAAAAGGTAACAAGGATAGGATAATGGTCACTGCCATGGAGGTCATCAAGGACCTGTCACCCGAAATCTAAGGAAAGGGATGACGAGCACAGAGAAAGATCGAGACAGGAAATGGAGCGAGTCCGAGAGTCCAAATGAGTGGGCTCACGAGAATTCAAAAGGGACAGGGAAGAAGAGAGGATGAAAGTTTCAAGGAGGCGACCCCGGGTGTTTGTCAGCACATCACCCCAAAGGGCATGACGACAATTCAAATCTTCCAGCAGGAGCACAGGCTCTGGCAAGGAGTCCAGGAGGTGTTTAAAATGGGGAAGAGAAAGTGGGACAGCAGGGGGGAGATAAATGGAACTAACCGTGTACCATGAAGCACAAAGACACAGTCAGCAGAACAGTGGAGAGGCGAGGAAAAAGTAAGGGGACGAAGGGAACATCTGAGCAAATCAAGAGAGCAGAAGAGTTATGGGCCCCAGCGACAGCTGGGAGGGGGGGGGGGCCACGGAAGCGACCAGGACGAGCACCAAGCATCGGCTCCTGGAGACAGACACAAAGGGGCAAAAACTGTGAAATTAGAAGTGGGAGGTCAAGGAAATTGGCGTAATATCCACGGATGTTCCATTGAAGAATATACATTGACAAAAAGAGAAAGGATAGCAACAGAGAGCAAAAAAGAAACAAAGGTGAAAAAGGAACACAGCACGTTAAAGAAGCACAGGATCAGGGTCAGTGAAGTCAGGGTTAGGGGGCATGGGTAAACTGAGCATAGAAGGAGGGAAAGGAGTGGGAGGGCAGACCAGAGGTGGACGAGCAAGGTCTCGAGGAGGAGAAGAGGAGGAGGAGGGGCAGAAAGAGGGGGAGTGCACCTCAGCAAGGGCAGAAACTGAGACGGAACCGGGGGCTAAAGAAACCTCCACAGTTGGAACAGGGGGCTCCACCACCAAAGCGGGAGGGGAAGAAACGATAAAATCAGATATAGGGGCGAAGAAGAAAGCAAAGCCTTCATACTTACCAGGGAGGAGGAAAGAGAGGAGCCAGGTTTCTGCTTCTGACTCAAAGAGACTGGCGTCCCAGCACCAATGTACTGGCAACAGACTCTA
Source organism: Procambarus clarkii (assembly GCF_040958095.1). NCBI lineage: Eukaryota > Metazoa > Arthropoda > Malacostraca > Decapoda > Cambaridae > Procambarus > Procambarus clarkii. The sequence continues at coordinate 73,153 of NW_027189547.1, read as the reverse complement.
GCGTCTCAATAGGAGGAGAAGAAGAGCGAGAGCGAACAACACGACCACCAGGAGAGCGATGGACATCGGCCGGCACAGTCAGGCGGCGTGGAGAGCCAAGAGACAGAGGAGAATGAAGGGAAGGAGGACCAGAGGGAGAGGAGAAAGAAGACACAGGAGACATGACAGACTGGGTAGAAAGAAGGGAAACCCTAAACAGAGAACCAGGAGGGGGACCCTACGGGACAGAAAGGAAGGAAACGGGGGAGGTGGTGGTGGACATGTCCGGGTCTAAGGCTTGGAAACGGTTGTGAGACTGAGGAAGGTGGGAAGGACGAGGAGAGGAAGAGCGCACCACGCGAGCATAGGAGACACCAGCGAAAGAGGGGAGACGATGAACTTGGCGCCGAGCCTCAGGAAAAGACAAACGGTCCCGGTGCTTCAAGTTTAGGACGGCCGCCTCAAGTTTGTAACGTATACACGTGTGGGAGAAGGTAAGGTGGGCCTCACCGTAATTGAGGCAGCGGGGGGCCTGGGGGGAAGTGCACACCAACTTAGAGTGACCCTCGCCTCCACACATGGGACAGAGGGAGAAAAGACTAGAGCATTTGAGGGCACCATGCCCAAACCTCCAACACTTATTGCAGAGCCGAGGAGATGGAATATACTCCTGGACGGAGCTTCTGGCACCAGCAAGAATGACAGAGGGCGGAAGGGTCCTACCATCAAAGGTAATCTTCACAACCCGGAGGGGTTGACGGCGACTACCACGAGGGGGACGAGTACACGTATCCACCTGGAGGACAGAATAACCCTGGGCCTCGAGGTTATGCTTGATATCCTCGTGGCAGTCTTTTAGATTCCTAACACCAGTTACAATATGGTGCAGGAGGAGAATAGTGCCAACACTGGCATTTAACTGAGCTTTCTTGGAGACCCGAACAGAGGTCTCACCAATGCAGGATAAGGCGGCCAAGTGGGTGGCCGCATCCTGAGAAGGAGCAGCAACGAAACGGGTACCAAGACAGGTGGGGTTGAAGGTAACAGAGACATCTACTGAATCTACAAAATGCCTATGAAGGGAAAAATCGTCAGGAGGAGTCGAATCTAAAGGATGGAGGTGAAAGTACTTAGTCCACGTAGCAGGACCAAAGAAAGCACGGTATGGGAAGGGAGCATACGAGAGCGGCCGTGGCGGGGACAGCGATGAGAACCTTTAGAGAGAGACGGATCATAAGGTGCAGTAGTCACAATAAGAGATGGAGCCGTGCAAGGGGACGAGGCGGTCACCACAGCAAGCTTGGGGCTCGACACAACCACAGAGGAGGGAGGGGAGCAGGGAGGAAGAGCCCGGTCTGGGTCTAAACCGGGCCCTGTAGCCGGGGCTACAGATCCCGGTTTTCCAGGACGGTCCGACTCACGGGCCTGGTCGCACACACCATGAGCCTGGGTGAGAGAAGTCGTGTCGTCATCCATGCAGCAAACAATTTCAAAAGTTTGGGACCTGGAACCAAGGGATACCACCTACCAGGGCAGCCAGGGAGGCCGAGCGCTGGCCAGTGTAGGAAGCCCCAACGGTGCTCCCCCTTTTCAACAGGGGAGTCCTACTACATCGTTCATTCTCCCACACTGGTGCTAAGACCCCAGTCCCCCTATCGCACCAGCCTGGACACCCAACCATCCACTCAGGGCGGCCCCTCACAGGCGACCCCTCCAGCGGGTGGTCCGATGCCTCACAAAGCCCCTACGTGGGTCCCTTCTGCACGTACACCACACAAAGAGGGGGCAGGAGAGGGGGCAAAGGCAACCCACACCGGTCCCTGGGAGGTGTACGTGAGCCCCTCACCACGGCAAGGAGGCACCACGGAGGCACCACGGCAAGGAGGCACCACGGAGGCACCACGGCAAGGAGGCACCACGGAGGGGTGATGCAGTGAAAAAACAATACTAACAAAACCCCGAGAACAAAAAATCAACCGACCTTTTGACTTTAAGGAAAAGAAGGTAGTTATTCTAATGTATAAATCTCTGGTGTATAGTAATACAGTAGTCTCATAGTAATCATTTAGATAAGTGTATCCAAGCTCGGAGAACCCCCCCCCCCCTCCTTTCCCTGCCCTCTTTACAAAAACATACCCACTTCCAAAAAAATTCAACACTGGCCAACAAAAATATTTCGAAAACTAAGTCGACTCTAAAACCAGGAACAACTGAGGGCCACGACAAACACTGCAACTCTCTTCTACCCCCCAAGTCATCTATTAATGATCCAAGATAATTTGAGATACTTCCTACAGACGAGTCCAGTGACAGGGTGATCCAGTGAGTAAATTGAAGCACGATACAGGTGTCAAAGGACTTCATTCAGCCCAGTGGATAACTAACAACATTATAATCTGCAGTTTTGTATGCCTCACCGTGGCCATTTAAATAAATAAATTACAGGGTTGTGGCAATGTTTACAGCATAATGTAAGGTATAGAGGAAGCCTGGATTGCCTGGTAATGTCTAGTGTTTGTATGTGCTCTAGGCAACCAAACCGAATAACATTTCTGGTGTTAGACTATTTAATCCGACTTACTCATTCGGTAGAACCTTTTAAACCCAAATAGTAATTCACTTTAAAGGTAAAATTATTTGGAGATTCTGCTTAACAGATTCCAAATTACCGAGCTATGAAAGTACTACGAGGCAAGTTTAACTGGTTCAGTGTTTGCCTATCCACACCCCCATGAGGTATGTGACAACACTGAATAAAGAAAGGGTCTTTGAGCATTCAGAGTGCACAAATTTAACATGACATGACCAATATAGCCAGGTGTTAAAGATCATTCTAAGCAGTTCTGCATAATCCATATAGTATCAAGTAATATAATTGCGCAATGGTGCCTAGTGGATAATGTTTCCTATTAAAATGCATTGCACAACTGTTTGTATTAGAGATTTTAAAGCTGTGAGTGGTACACTTCTCTCTACACTTCTAAAATACTTAACCACGCCTCTCTCACACACACACAACACACACTCGGAAGGCATGCTTTAACACTGAAATTCCTCATACACCGAATACATCCCCCAAAAATAACTTACACTGTAGAAGGTCCCTGTACCTAGTCCAGGTGGAGGGGACCCTCTACGGTGTTGTCGTTGTTGAGTTAGGGGCAACGACGATCGTGGGATCGGATGCGCCCCGGCGTACCCGTGAAGGGTGAAATCGCAAAGCCAGGAAAGGCGAAATGCTAAGCCAAAACGCGAAACGAGTGACGCCAAGCACTAGAAACTAATATGCCACACGGCAAAGCTACGCACAAAGGGAGAGGCAGAAGCACATAATAGAACAGGGCAAACAAACAGCCAGAAGGACACACAGCATGTCAGAGCAAACACACAAGAAATCAGAGCACATACTTGCCCGGGAACTTGGCCCGCGGGAACCTCACATTGAACGCCTCCCAGAGCACCCATTGCCAAGGGTCTCGTCCATCCACCGGGGACGCCATAACATCTGGAACCGGGGCAACAAACACCTGCAAACTGGGGACCCAGATGGTAGAACTCTTGAGGCGAGAAGTCGCCACTCGCCCCCACCGGAGGAATGGCAGGCGCCGCCGGGGAAGCTGCAGCAGCAGACAGGACGCGCACCACCTCATCAACATCACCGGAGACTGCCGCCAGAGGGAGCGGCGGGAAATCCTCGTCGCGGAACAAGTTGACAGGAGCTGCAGGGGCCGCAGAGCACCCGGCAGCCTGATGCCCCAACAGGCCACACCGGAAACCAGTACGAGGCTGCCGGGCATAATACACCCGGACGTAGTACCCCATAAGCCGGACAGAAGAAGGTATATCCGACCGCAGGCGCATCCCCAACGTGCAAATGTTTGTACGCCTCCCAGCATACCGCCCCGAGGAGAGCGTGTTCACCCGCACGCTGACAACAGTACCAAAACCCCCGAAGTAACGCCGGAGGAGGTCATCAGGGAACTCCAGGGGCGCACCATGGACACTGACATAAGTCAGGGCACCACTGCTCGCCACAGAGCCGGCATCGTCAGGCAACGGCAACGTAAAAATAAAATGATAAACTGACCACCACAGTTGACGTTGACGGGTTAATTATTTAAAAAGAAATACATATATATACCACAGGAGTACACACATAATATGCAATATGGAGCATAATTTGAGCAAACTCAACATTACATTAACCTCAAGTAGAAGGGCACCCTTGGAGAAATAAATTGCAGAGTTAGCTTATAATTTTTGAGATTATAAGGTGAGCGTGAGTTATGATCATTAAGACTAACTGTTTTTGTTAGAAGGGGGGGGGCGGACTTTCATGTTATTTATGTCTACCAATCACCAAGTTTTACTTCTATTTTGTACCAAGTTAATAATTAAATGTTTATACTGATACAAAAGTGTTATGAGGTGGTAGAAATTGCCTAAGCTACTCTATCCCCTCGAGATGTATTTTATTGGCTCAATAAACGTTCTTTAACATTGTTATCCAGTTCAGAGTAACTAAATGTCTACATTCTCGTCCCTTGATGGTAGCTTCACACTGGAGATCATATCTCCGTTCACTCCACACTAAGAGACGAAACTTTACAAGAGCTGCGAATTACGACCATCTTTCAAAATTCACGAAGACAGATTTTCTTAAGTCCCTCTTCAAGAGACTTAAGAAAAATCGTGCAGCGACTTTGAGTTACATTCGCCCCTCACGTTCCCTGTGCTACAAATGAGCAGAAATTTGTGTAGTGTTGAGGCAAGTTGGCATCTGCCTTGGCGGGTCAGCGATCTGGGACAAGATAACGAGCCCTGTTGGAAGTTCCCGCTGATAACGCAGATGTATAGTTACGTTAGTGAGAGATGGAGCGAGGGAGCTCGCTAGTATGGCCGGAGATTTCAGTGTGGATGTGAGCCTCCCTGAGAGAAACTAAGTGTATTCTTTGTTTTCCATCGGTGTTTTTTTCTTTCTGTATTTGAGCACCTGTGTGAATGAATGTACGTAAACAGATGGAAGTGTGTGTGCACTTGACTCAGCGTTCGTGCTTGACCCAGTGCGCGTGCTTGACCCATTTTCCTACTCATCCATCTACACTCATGAAGGTGTAGATACATATACCCATGATATACCCATCCATATTCCCATGAAGGTTCCACCTGTGTACGATAAATAAACCGTACAGTTATTATCTATTCTGTTTGTATATATGTCGTGCCTAATAGCGGGAGTTGCCTAGCAAGCAGAATTTTCCTGAAAGTTGAATTTTCATACATTTTTAAACATGAAATGATGTGGTTTAGAGTTTCATTATACATGAAAATTTTTGGGAGTGTAATCAATTCGAGCAGAGCCAAACTAACCTAAGCGACTTAACTCTCCTAATCTAACCTATCACGATAACGTCGGTAATTAAGGTACGTAATATACAAATAATTTGTATTTGGAATGAAAAATTAATTTAGAATTAAATAATTTGGAAATAATTATTTGAACATTAAGAAAATCATTCTGCCTGTTAAGTAAATTAGGCCTTGCTTACTAGGCCAAGTAGAGTGGTTATGGCTGTGTGCGAAATGTAGTACGGAACTTCTCTCTACTGCTTGCATGAATGAATAAGTTGAAGCATGCGCCCAGCATCAGGAACCTTCAGATATATCAGCATCTTGAGGTTATCTTGAGATGATTTCGAGGCTTACCGTCCCCGCGGCCCGGTCCTTGACCAGGCCTTCTTTTTGTTATACATCCCCAGCAAGCAGCCCCGTAGCAGCTGTAATTCCCAGGTACCTATTTACTGCTAGATGAACAGGTGAATCAGGGTGAAAGAAACTGTCCATTTGTTTCCGCCTCCACCGGGCGATCGAACCCATAACCTTAGGACTACGAATCCCGAGCAGTGTCCTCTCAGCCGTCAGGGAGCTCTGTTGCATACCTACAGGAGATGTCATAATTTAGGCCCACGTCAAGAAAAACTGTTCGACAATAGCCATTAAAAAATAGCAAATAGGTTTCTAAGGAGTTAAAGAGTGAATTTAAGCGTAACTGTCTGGGACTAGAATGGTGGCAGTCACACTACAGTCAACACTAAGGAAAACAAAATAGGAGTGTGCCTTAATGCTAATAGTGAGTGCCTTGACATATATTGGCGAGCTGTCCTCGACCCCGACGCAGTTGGCGCCTGACAGCTGAGTGGACAGCGCTCGGGATTCGTAGTCCTGAGGTTCCGGGTTCGATCCCCGGTGGAGGCGGAAATAAATGGGCAGAGTTTCTTACACCCTGATGCCCCTATTCACCTAGCAGTAAATAGGTACCTGGGAGTTACAGCTGCTACGGGGCTGCTTCCTGGTGATGTGTAACAAAAAGGAGGCCTGGTCTAGGACCGGGCCGCGGGGACGCTAAGCCCCGGAAGCACCTCAAGATAACCTGATGGGCCGTCAACTGTGCTCTCGTCCACATTTCCAGCTGGAAGTAGGCTGACGAATAAGGAAGTAAGTAAGTAATTATCAAAAGAAGGCACCAAACCGAGAAGGCTATGTAGCACCATCAAATGCGCAAAATAATCAGAGGGCGCTAAATATCACCAAGGATGCCAATACGAGAACAAAAACGCATAAGGCGAACGATATCAAAAGTATCCGAGTCACCAAGAATTCTATCGAGGGACAAGTGACCGCGAGGGACGGTCGGAAAGCAAGACACGCTCGTCCTGGAAGTCAGGACATTCAAGAAGGACATGCACGTCCGTAAGAGGGACAATGCAACTAGGACAATAAGGAGCAGGGCTGCGCTCCATCAAGTGACCATGGGTTAAGCGAGTATGGCCACTACGCAACCTCGCCAGAGCTGTTTCCCACCGCCGGTTACGGTGGAAGGAGGACGGCCACGAGGAAACACAACATTTAAGAGTACGTAGCTTGTTACCAGAAACAGACAACCAAGAAGCCTGCCAACGGGGTAAGGACTGAGGAATGGATAACCGGGTAAAAGTCGGAATACGGAACGCCTTTACGAGAGATGGGACAAGAGCGGACAGCTTCCTTGGCGGCAGCATCCGCACGCTCATTTAAAGACACACCAATATGGCTGGGAACCCAACAAAACTCAACCGACTTAAATTTACTGTGAACAAGAAACAGCCAATGTTGGATCTCGACAACTACTGGATGAACCAGATTAAAGGACCCGAGAGCCATGAGGGCACTACGAGAGTCAACAACAACTACAAAGGAAGACTGACAACGAGAAAGCAGGAGACGAAGAGCATAGAGAATAGCATAAAGTTCCGCTGTAAAGATGCTAGTCTCCGGAGGTAAGCGACACATATAAGTGCGATCAGGAAAAACAACAGAGTAGCCAACACCGTCCGCCGACTTAGACCCATCGGTGAAGACAGAAACGGAGCGGGAGTGAGAAGAAAAGTGCTCAAGGAAAAGGCATTTTAGAACCGTGAGAGGGGTAAAAGCTTTAGTGATACGGGTCAAGGAAGTACAAAACCGCGGAAGAGGAACTCTCCACGGGGGCAAAGAAGGAACAACACGAGGAGAAACATTAGAAATACGAACGGAAAGAGAATCCTGCAGGCGAGATAACCGGACAGAAAGAGGGAGCTGATGAAGAGGAACAGAAACCGCAGGAGGGGTAAAAGTTAAAGCACGACAGAGGCGAGAGGAAGGATGTTGTAAGGACCGCGCAAGATAGCGAAGACAGTAGCGATCACGGCGGTCCTGGAGAGACAGGAAGCCAGCGTCAACATACAGGCTAAGGATGGGAGTCGAACGAAAGGCACCAGAACTGAGGCGCAACCCAGTATGGTGCAAAGCATCAAGACGGCGAAGAGTAGGAGAAGCAGACGAGTAAGCAGGGCAACCATAATCAAGCTTAGACAGGACGAGAGAGGAATGTAAAGCAAGGAGAGTGCGCCTATCCGCTCCCCAAGAAGTATGGGACAAGACCCGAAGGAGGGTAAGGGCCTTAGAGCACTCAACACGAAGGTAAGAGATATGGGGAGACCAAGACAAACGAGTGTCAAGGAATAACCCCAAAAGCTTTGCGGATTCTTTGTATTCAAGGGGATGATCATAAAGTGACAAAGAGGGACGAAGAACAACCCGTTTCCGAGTAAAAGTCATGGCACAAGTCTTAGAAGTAGAGAACTTGAAGCCATGATCGGTGGCCCAAGACGACACGGCATCAATTGCAAGTTGAAGCCGGCGCTGAAGGAGAGGCGAATCATCACCCTGACAGCAAAGGGTAAGATCATCGACATAGAGAGCGGAGAAGACACCAGAAGGAAGAGAGGAAAGAAGACCATTGAGGGCAACCAGAAAAAGAGTAGTGCTCAGAACACTACCCTGGGGCACACCTTCATATTGCTGAAAAGAGGCAGAGAGCGCGGTACCAAGGCGCACCCGAAAGGAACGACGAGAGAGGAAGCTGCGGAGAAAGAGAGGGAGACGACCACGAAGGCCAAAAGAATGAAGTTGAGATAGAATATGATATCGCCAAGTGGTGTTGTAAGCCTTTTCCAGGTCAAAAAGGACGGCAACAACGGAGGTCTTCGCAACAAAAGCAGTACGAATATAGACCTCCAAGTTCACCAGGACATCTGTCGTGCTGCGGCACTTGCGGAAACCAAATTAAGAAGGGGAGAGGAGGTGATGGTGTTCCAGGAACCACATCAGACGAACGTTAACCATACGTTCAAAGAGTTTGCAGACACAACTTGTGAGAGCAATAGGGCGAAAGTCCTTAGGGGAAGTACCCAGAGACCCCGGTTTGCGAATAGGGAGGACAACGGCATCGAGCCAGTCCTCAGGGACTGACGACGACTCCCAGATCCGATTATACAGACTCAGTAAATACTGAGACGTGCACGGAGGGAGATGGCGAAGCATCTCATAATGAATACCATCGGAGCCCGCCGCCGTAGAACCGCAGAGGGCCAGGGCAGAACGAAGTTCAGAGAGAGAGAAGGGATCATTATAGGGAAGTTGAAGACGAGTGCAGAAATCTAAAGGACGAGACTCAAGAACAGGTTTACGAAGAAGAAAAGACTGGGGAAGATGAAGACCAGAGCTAACAGAAGAAAAGTGGGAACCCAGTTCGGAAGCGACCTGCAACGGGTCCGCCACAAGAGTATCATGGAGGTGAAGGACCGGTGAAACATCGGGAACGAATTTACCCGCTATCTTGCGGATACGCTTCCAGATCTGGGCCAGAGGAGTTTCGGACGTAATTGTTGAGACATAAGATGCCCAACATTCACGTTTAGCCGTACGGATGGCCCTACGGGCCACCGCACTCGCTTTCCGAAAGAAAAGAAAAGAATCGGTCGTCTGCCTACGGCGGTGCCTCTTCCAGGCTGCACGCTTACAGCGGACAGCCCGAGCACAGTTCGCATTCCACCAGGGAACGCACTTCCGTGGACCCCGGGAGGAAGAGCGAGGGATAGAGCGGAGGGCAGCGTTGAAGACAGTGTCATGAAAAAGGAGGAGAGCGCGAGAGAGAGGCAGAAGGGAGAGGTCAGAGAGAGCAGCACTGAGGGTAAATAGGGTCCAGTCCGCCTTAGCAAACTGCCACCTAGGGAAAGAGAGGGAAGGGCGAAAAGAGAAAAAGGAAACAAGGATGGGGAAATGATCACTTCCATGGAGGTCATCAAGAACCTGCCACGTGAAATTTAAGTGAAGAGAAGAAGAGCAGAGAGAAAGATCAAGACAAGAAAGGGTGCGAGTCCGAGAGTCCAAATGAGTGGGCTCACCAGAATTCAGAAGAGACAGGGAAGAAGAGAGGAGAAACGGCTCAAGAAGGCGACCCCGGGTATTCGTCAGAACGCCACCCCAAAGAGAATGACGACAATTGAAGTCACCCAGCAGGAGCACAGGCTCCAGTAAGGAGTCTAGGTGTTTCAAATCAAGGAGAGAAAGCGGGACACTCGGGGGGAGATAAATGGAACAAACAGTGTACCATTTCCCCACAAAGACACGATCAGCAGAACAATGGAGAGGTGAAGGAAAAAGTAAAGGAACAAAGGGAACATCAGCACGAATCAAAAGAGTAGAAGAATTAGAAGCCCCAGCAACAGCTGGGGGGGGAGGAGAGAAAGGAATAGCCACGAAAACGACCAGGACGAGCACCAAGCATCGGCTCCTGGAGACAGACACAAAGGGGTGAAAACCGCGAAATCAAAAGTTGGAGTTCGAGGAAATTAGCGTAATAACCTCGAACGTTCCATTGAAGAATGGACAACGACGAGAAGAGAAAGGACAAAAACAGAGAACAAGGAAGAAACAAAGGCGAAAGAGCAACAGAGCACTTTAAAGAATATCAGGGTTGGGATCAGGGTCAGCAAAGTCAGGGTTAGGGGGCATGGGTAAACTGAGCAAAGACGGAGGGAAGGAAATGGGAGAACAGATCAGAGGTGGACGGGCGGGGTCCGGAGGAGGAGGAGGAGGAGGAGACAACGGAGAGGAGCAGTCAAGGACAGCAGCAGGAAGAGGAGGGGTAGAAAGAGGGGAGCGTACCTCAGCAAGGGCAGCAACTGAGAGGGAAGCGGGGGCTAAAGAAACCTCCATAGCAGGAACAGGGGGCGCAACCACCGAAATGGGAGGGGAAGGAGCGAGAGAGGCAGAAGTAGGGGCCGAGGAAGAAAGCGAAACCTTCTTACCTGCTGGGGAGGAGGAAGGAGAGGAGCCAGGTTTACGCTTCTGACGTAAAGAGACCGGTGTCCCAGCAACCACGTACTGGGCAACGGATTCTAGTGTCTCAACAGGAGAAGCTGAACGAGAGCACACATGACAGCCGTTTGGAGAGCGATGGACATCAGCCCGCACCGACAGGCGGCGGGGAGAGTCAAGAGACGGAGGGGAAGGATGGGAAGGAGGAACGGAGGGAGACGAGGAAGAAGACACAGGAGACACGACAGACCGGGTAGAAGGAAGGGGAACCCCAGACAGAGGACCAGGAGGAGGATCCTTCGGGAGAGAACCCAAAGGAACAGAGGAGGGGGCAGTGGGCGCATCAGGGTCCAAGGCCCGGAAACGGTTGTGAGTCTGAGGAAGGCGGGAAGGACGAGGAGAGGAAGAGCGCAACACGCGAGCATAAGAGATATTAGCATAAGGCGGGAGCCAGCGAACCTGGCGCCTCGCCTCAGGAAAAGATAAACGCTCCCGGTGCTTCAGGTTAAGGACGGCCGCCTCAAGCTTGTAATGGACACACGCGCGGGAGAAGGTAGGATGGGCCTCACCGCAGTTGAGGCAACGAGCCTGGGGAGAAGTGCACTCCGACTTAGAGTGACCTTCGCCACCACACAAAGGACAGAGAGAGACAGTCCCAGAGCAGCGGAGGGCACCATGCCCAAACCTCCAGCACTTGTTGCAGAGCCGAGGAGAAGGAATATACTCCTGGACAGAGCACCTGGCACCAGCAAGAATGACAGAGGGCGGAAGGGTCCTACCATCAAAGGTAATCTTCACAACCCGGAGGGGTTGACGGCGACTACCACGAGGGGGACGAGTAAACGTGTCCACCTGGAGAATAGAATGGCCCTGGGCAGCGAGGATATGTCGAATATCGTCGTGGCAGTCGCGCAGGTCCCGAACACCGGTCGCAACATGGGGCGGGAGCAGAATAGTGCCAACACTGGCATTCAACTGAGCGTTCTTCGAGACCCGAACAGGGGTCTCGCCAAGGCAGGATAAGGCAGCCAAGCGGGAAGCAGCATCCTGAGAAGGAGCAGCAACGACACATGTACCGAGACGAGTGGGGTTGGAGGTAACAGAGGCATCCACGGAATCAACGAGATGTCGATGGAGGGAGAAATCGTCAGGAGGCGCAGAATCAAGAGGGAGGAGATCAAAATATTTGGCCCACGAAGCGGGACCAAACAAGGCTTGATAGGTAGCAGAACTGGAAGGAATCGAGCGAGGGCGGCGGTGAGAACCCCCAGAGAGAGAGGGGTTAAAAGGCGCAGTAGTTACAACTAGAGAAGGAGCCGCGCCAGGGGACGAGGTAGTCACCACTGGGGGCTTGGGGCTTGACCCAACCACAGAGGAGGGAGGGGAGCCAGGGGAAGGAGTCAGAGAAGCCAAAGGAGGAGCAAGGTCGGGGCCCAATGCAGCGGAGGCTACAGAGCCCGGTCATCCAATACGGACCGACTCGGGGGCTTGGTCGCCCACCCCACGAGCCTGAGAAGGTAAACCAGAAGCAGTCGAAACAGGGTTTATCATCATGACGAAAAGAAGAATTCATTCACGAATGTGCCCCCACACCCACCATGGAGCCACAGTTAGAGGCAGGACACCCAACAAGAAGCTATCGCCGATCTTGCCGGGGCCTCCTAGGTGTGCGTCGTAAGTATACGCCCCACAAACGCCACCTTAAGAAACCGACAGTCCGTCGAGATCGGGTTCAGTGACGAAAGGAGGATTGACAATAAAAGGTTCCCCTCGCTCTCGACGTCGGGTACTACAGTTCTACGGGTGCAAGAGTATGCCTCCTCAAGCACCCGGGCGTCAAAATAGTAGTAGTCCAAGGGAAGAACCAGAACAAGCAAAAGGTCGGCAGGAAACGGCAAGCAGATAGGAGAAGAGGGGGGAGAAAAACGAAACAGAAGGAAAAGGAAAAGGTGCCCAGCAGAATTGGAGAGGACGGCAGCAGGAGCACAAGGCTAGAAAAGGACAGAGGACTGTCCCAAGGAGCATCACACTCTGGCAGCCGCCCACTAAGCCCCCACAAGGGCAACAACGAGCTGAGCGGGGAGGGGGTCCACACTAAAGATTTGGTTGTGGAGGAGATTCCCGCCCGAAGGTCGGCCATCTCGGCGCGCAGATTGAACGCCCCTGGCTGGACTTTCTTTCCACACCTCGCCTGGGACTCATCTTTGAATTCAGATGGCTTTTTTGGGCCAGTGTGTGCTCACTGCAGCTACCCAGGGGCTCACAGCCCCGGGGGAGGCCGGAGCCTCACTAATGGACGCCTCCCCGAGCGGGGGCGCCATGTACGTTGACAGCAAGTTCCAGAGAGGAAAACGTCTGCTGGAAAATGAGTCGGCTGATGCTGCGCCAAAGCGAGATGCTAAGAGAATGTCTTTGCCTTCAGAAGACCTTTCTCCTGTGGTACCTCATTCCTCGTTTGTGGTTGTCCTAATCCAGTCAGAATCAGCTCAGTGCGTGGTTGCAAATCCTCGTACCTTAGGTGCAGCAATTGAGGCTTCGGTATTGTGGCCACATTGCCTGCCTGAGACCGCGTGTACCCTGGGTAGGGGTGCAGCACTGAAGCTACACATCAAAAAGGAGGCTCTATCACACATCCGTGTATCCGACATTATTAAGTTGGGGGACTGGCCCGTCAGGTGCCGACAGGTATTGTCGCAGGAGCAGTCTCGGGCCCGGTATGGGAAGATTGGCCCAATGACCAGAGTGTTGATGTGGATAACATCCAGACCGCTCTGCATGTGTTAGGGGGTGCATCAGCGGGATTATTGGAAGTTACCGGGATTCGCGGAGCAGCAAACCCGACATCCATGGTCTGTGTAAAGTTCGATGGGCCCCTCCCTGATCGGGTGGTACTACACAGAACCTCGTATCAGGTCCAGCCCTACAACTTCCCTGTGTAACGATGTTACGCTTGTTATCTATTGGGGCACAGTCGCCTCGCCTGCCATAATGAAGCACACTGTGCAAACTGCGGCAAAACAGGCCATACAGACAGATATAACGGTGGGTGCAACTTCAGGGGAAGGTCAAGCTTCCCATGACCTTGGAGTCATTGGATATGGGTTTGTGGATTACCTGACCTAGCAGTTTATGCCTTTGGGGAGATCTCCCATCCCCCCCCCCTGGCGTATGCATTAATGATATATAATGCATATGCCAGCCAGTCCAAGCCTAATCTTAAGATAATTCTCCTATCTCTCAATTTATTCTTTACCTACTCTTCACAGCAAGTCTTTGTCACCCACATTGAACAATATTCTAAGTCTTCACCACCCCAAAACTTGCCTCGCCACCCAACTTTTACCTTACCATACATCTTTGCTACCCATCATTTGGTTTGGATTAAACATTCAAGGTTAAATGTTTGCCCTTGATCACCTAGCAGCAATTGAGGATACAGATGTAAACTGATTGGAGAGTCGCGTTCCGAGTGTAAACTAGTAGAACGTAAGTCAAGAAACTGATCCAGTGATCCAGTAGTATGATCCACAATAGACTTGAGAATGGTCCAGGACGGACCGAAACGTCGTTGTCCCTTCACCTTCTAGTGTGTGGTCTGGTCAACATACTTCAGCCACGTTATTGTGACTCGTCGTCTGCACATGATCCAGTAATTTGTTCCGCAAATCCACAACCCAGTTACCAAACCAGTATTTACCCAGGTATTTCCTAAATCTAAACTTATCTTCATTTAAAGCCTTATCAATAGCTTCCTTGTTATGCCCATTCATCTACTTGTACACTTCAATCATGTCACGTTAAGGTTTTTCCAACATCTCTTCATACGGAAGCTTTCTAATTTGCGGGATTAACTTTGTCATCCTAACTGACGTGTTCTAGTGAATTATGTCCATTCTTTAGTATGGCGACCAAAACTGAACGGCATAATGTAAATGGGGCCTAAAAACAATACGTTAATAAACCCAGCCGACTTATTGCTAACTCTTCTTTAAATAAATCTATGGGAAAGAAAAGCTCTCAGCCTGCTAACAAGAGTGTACAAATCCACAAGGGCCGGGACGAGGATTCGAACCTGCGTCCGAGAGCATCCCAGACGCTGCCGTAATCGACTGAGCTACGACATGGTCAAAAGGAGTTGAAACCGAAGTTCTACTGAACTTACTGGATCCTGCAGCCTCTCCGAGGCACAAACCAGTGTTAGTGTAACAAGAATGTGAAGTTGACTACGTCCATCTAGTTCCACCCGCTCCTCCCCAGAACTAGTTGTTAAATAAGCACTTTACCTTGACTCCTCTGATCCAACACTTGTCCACACGGGCCACACTCCTGAAAAAATATTTTTTACATATATTTAGGGCAAGTATAAGTAAGTAATTATCAAAAGAATGCACCAAACCGGGAAGGCTATGTAGCACCAGGGTAAGTATAAAGTTTATTTCAAATACAATCGAGTAGGAAAATACAATTATGAATTTCAAGAACACTGGAACCAATCACTGGAAAAGGTGTAATTGCAATGGAGATTAATAACAGATTGTATCAACAATAGCGAGTAGGCAAGACTGATAAGACTGCAATAGCCTAACGGAGTACATTTTTGTCTCTGACTCATGAGGCTATGGTTAAGCATCAATGTTCTTTTAAAGTTACATAGAAACACATTATCTTATTAGGGTCTTCCACTAAAAACAAACCTTTTGCTAACCTTAGATAAACGTACTGTGTATTATTAATTTATTTAGCTGTTTATTGGCCTAAATTATATTAATAACATGCTTAAAACCTCTTAAGTACAGAATATGGTCTCTGAGCACCAAACCAACGTTAGAAGCCTAGTGATTACATTGTTAAAAATTACCATTTACAGGTGAAACCATTTCATATCGCAGAGTAAACAAGATGGAAACAATTATCTTCCACACTTATTTGCACAATTGCCATCCTGATATGACCACTCCATCGCCCCAGTCGTTAACATACTAAGTGCAGGCGATGAGTCACAATAACGTGGCTGAAGTAGTTTGACCAGACCACACACTAGCAGGTGAAGGGATGACGACGTTTCGGTCCGTCCTGGACCATTCACAAGTCGACTTGAGAATGGTCCAGGATCGAAATGTCGTCGTCAACACACTAAACAATCTAGGGCGACTTGTTGCTAAACATTACAAGTCACCATTACCTTAGCTACAAGACACGTTGTGCATATTATCAAACTACCTTTAATGTCATAATGCAGCAGTTTGCGCCCTTAAAATACAGATAGACAAACTCCTCAGGAACCGTAGGGGAACCTTTGACAAGCCGCCGGCTTCCTGTTGCCGTAGAGGGCACTATGGAGAAATGGTGGCCCTCTGGTAAATTTAAGTCAATATTACCTAGGAGTTATGATGTACCAGCCATTGAACATCTGGGACTCACAGTTAATATGAAAACAATCCTTAAGAATAGTTAAACGAATCATTGACTTAAACGAACAACATTGAATATTGAACTGTACGAGTCTCTGTTGTGGTCCCATCTGGCCTACTGTGTCCTAATATGGAAACTTCACTTCAAAAACACATCAATGATTTTCCGCTTTGGAGAAAGTTCAAGACAGCAACAACAATCATGCCAGAACTTGTTCAACTGTCACTACCACGAATCTTTGAAGGACTAACACTATAAATGTTTAAATTGTTATAGATTTTGATAGATTAGCCTATAAATTTTGCTAGAAATTACCTACTTAATATTATCTGTTAGATTAAGGCCCTGCCCGAAGCGCTATGCGTACTAGTGGCTTTACAAGAATGTAAACACATCATGCCAGTGTACTCTCAGAAACCCAATGTAACTTCTTATAGATATATAAATAAATGAATAACAGCCGAGGCCTTTGTAATACTATTTTAATGCATTGCTTTATACTTTGTAAAGTCTTTTAGAGAAGTGCTTTGTATTTATAACCTCCAACTTGGTCAGTATTACAAATTAAAAAAAAAAATTATAATACTGACCAAATTGGAGGCTATTAATACAGACCACTTCTCTAAAATGTCATATTTGACACAGACAGGCTGGACAACAGCTTCAAGCTCAACAAGCCTACAATGTAACACAGAAAATAGATGTGTTGTTTCCCCCATAGGGATTATTAACCCATGAACCCGCTTAACCACTCAAGTCGTAAATGCCGAGTCATTCCTCTTGTTCACAATATACACAAGACAAATCCTCAATAAAATAAGGGTGGAGGGAGTAGGAAGGCTGACCTTTGACAAGGTGCCGCCATCCTGTCCCCGTCGAGGCCACTGTAGATGGTGGCCCTTAGGTCAATTCATCATAGGAGCCCTTCTCCTTCCATCATCCTGAATCATGCTCATCGTACTAACCTGCACCCCCTCAATCCCCCCCCCCCCCACCATCTTCACACAATCTGTGGCCAAAATTTCTCGTTTCATTCAGATTTTCATCAAAATATGTCGAAGATTTCTCTTTGGGTTGTTTTAAGGGGCCTGACAGCCGAGTGGACAGCGCTTCGGATTCGTAATCCTGAGGTTCCGGGTTCGATCCCCGGTGTAGACTGAAACAAATGGGCACTTTCTTTCACCCTAGATGACCCTGTTTACCTATCAGTAAATAAGTACCTGGGAGTTAGACAGCTGCTATGGGCTGCTTCCTGGGGATGTGTAAGAAAAAGAAGGCCTGGTCGAGGACCGGGCCGCGGGGACGCTAAGCCCCGAAATCATCTCAAGATAACCTTAAGATTGCTGGCTAACTACTGGCAGTGGCTATTAAGGCCACCACAAGCGCCCTAATGACTTAACTAGCGGGTACACCTATGGCTGCCACCTGACAATCTCCTCTATATTTTGTCTAAATACATATAATATACAAAATAATAACGAATAACAACATGAAGTACACACCTCGAACAATTCTTTCTTTATTATGATTGATTAATGATATCTGTAACACATTTATTTTTTGCACACTGGTAATCAACGTGACCCTTGCCAGGCGGCGGCTGGTCGACAACTGAGCCACACGTTAAGAAGTGGGACTCCCAGACGCGCCACTCACCCTTACTTCACTATAATATCTAAACTGTCAACCTCTAATACAGTTAAGCATCTGACCACCAGAGGCGCTAATGTTCCCCTGTTATTACGCCATCCATATAATAATTGCTCTCATTATTCATTGTTGCAACGTTTCATGCCCGAAACGCTTTGCGTAATAGTGGCTTTAGGCATTGTATGTACTAGCCCTATCTATAAATCCATCACTCTTTGTAAAATCTCTTGTATGTATGTACCTTACCTAAATAAACATTTGATTTGATTTGAAATACATTCATGTTCTGTAGTGACTGTGTCAGACCTCGAAGGAAGAATTGAAACACCCTTCTGAAGATGTATTATTAAATACGAAAATACTTAAGGAAATTCCTGTTTCAATTCTTCCTTCGTGGTCTGACACTCGTCACATTTTCATCACGTGTTAATTGTCGTGATTTACACGCAGATTTTGTAGTGTATATACGACAACTTCAGGAAAGTAATGAGTAGCGGATTTAGTCTAAACAATAATATATGCGTTTTGTTTTTAGTGCCAAATTATCTGGCAAATATACATTTGGAGATGAAGCTCAATCCTTCCTGTAGCCCAATCTTTCCTGTAGCCCAATCCTTCTTGTAGCCCAATCCTTCCTGTAGACCAATCCTTCCTGTAGCTCAATCCTTCCTGTAGCCCAATCTTTCCTGTAGCCCAATCCTTCTTGTTGACCAATCCTTCCTGTAGCCCAATCCTTCCTTCCAAATCCGATTTGTAATATAATATTATTGGAGGTGTTGTGGTTTCTGTTCTAGGTTCAGGATTGTACCTGGTCCAGGTGTCATCATGTCCGCGGTTGTTCAACGTCCTCCCAGCAAGCATAAGAAATATTGCCGGAACAACCGTGGACATTTTCAAGAGGAAACTAGATTTATTCCTCCAAGGAGTGCCGGACCAACCGGGCTGTGGTGGGTATGTGGGCCTACGGGCCGCTCCAAGCAACAGCCTGGTGGACCAAACTCTCACAAGTCGAGCCTGGCCTCGGGCCGGGCTTGGGGAGTAGAAGAACTCCCAGAACCCCATCAACCAGGTACCAGGTATCAACCAGGTATCTTCTGTCGCGTTTATTTCTTTGTTGCTATATCCATTGTTCACCAACACTTCAGTTAACTTTCAAACTCCGTACTCACGTTGCTCCATTCTGAGCAGTGGGTAAGGGCTCGACGAATATAAGTGTTTAGAACACTGGCTTTGTGTCTTTGGAAGCACTCACTCCTACTGTTTAGGCATAATCCTATGTTTGTAGGCTTAGTATATACGCTACTGCTTAGAGATGCTCCTGTTAAATTGTGTGTTTATTTGTCTACTTATACTGAATCCTTTTAAAGTGTGTCCTTATCTGTCATTTGCATCAAACTTCATCCCTCCTACTGACCTGTTTGGTAGTGAGTTCTGCTAATCGTGGATTGCTGTTACGTAGCTCATTTAGCTTCATAATAGTTGGATGGCTGAAATAAAAAGGCTTCAATTAAACAGAGCAGAAATTTATGAGAATGATGTTCAAAAATACCAAATAGTTATTATTTTATCTGTAGAAAACGATGTCTTACAGACAGGGTAAAAAAAAAAATGAATGTAATGAAACATCATTTACTTGGCGAGAGCCAGAGGCTCCCTGGAGCTATCCAGGCTGATATGGATGTACTAGATTTTGGCATCAGTCAGTGTGAATGGAGTTCTACTGAATTACAATCTCTCAGCAAATGAACTTTTTTTCACCCTCATTGTTTGCTGTGATCGCCAACATGGTATTTAGAAAAAGTTGATCTGCTGCTGACCTCTTGCTAAATCTCTCCATTAAGTGACATTAGACACTGGATGAATCATAGATCAGCAGTGTTGTTGATCTAAATATAGCAGGTGCATCTGAGTGGGTTTGGATTAGTAGGAAAGCATCACGCACTAGCCCCAGTCACCATTCTGCAATATAAAAAAAATCCCCCATGCTTTCCACATCACTTTTTTATAACCAACATATGCCAAGTTCTGAAAGCGGCGTTTGGTCACATTTGTCCCAATCCCCACTACAGTTTTCAAAATATCCCAAACATCTCAATTTTGAGGCCTGAGCCATATTTTCGAGCCAAATTCTGGCTCTCTGCACGTATTCGCAGTTTTAAATTACGACTTTTTTATACACAACATATGCCAAGTCTTGATAGCGGCAGTGAGTCACATTTTGCACAAACTCCCCTGCAGCTTTCAAAATATCCGAAATATTCCAATTTCGAGGCCTGAGCCATATTTTGGAGCCAAATTCTGGCTCTCTGCACGTATTCGCAGTTTTAAATTACGACTTTTTTATACCCAACATATGCGATGTACTGAAAGCGGCGTTTGGTGACATTTGACCCAAACCTCCCTGCAGTTTTCAAAATATCCTAAACATCCCAATTTCGAGGCCTGAGCCGTATTTTCGAGCCAAATTCTGGCTCTATGCACGTATACGCAGTTTGAAATTACGACTTTTTATACCCAGCATATGCCAAGTCTTGATAGCGGCAGTGAGTCACATTTTGCACAAACTCCCCTGCAGTTTTGGAAACATCCCAAATATCCCAATTTCGAGGCCTGAGCTATATTTTGGAGCCAAATTCTGGCTCTCTGCACGTATTCGACGTTTGAAATTACGACTTTTTTATAGCCAACATGTGCCTAGTAATGAAAGCGGCGTTTGGTCACATATATCCCAAACCCCCCTGCAGTTTTCAAAATATCCCAAACATCCCAATTTCGAGGCCTGAGCCATATTTTGGAGCCAAATTCTCGCTCTCTGCACGTATTCGCATTTTGAAATTACGAATCTATATACCCAACATATGCCAAGTACTGAAAGCGGCGTTTGGTCACATTTGTCCCAAACCTCCCTGCAGTTTTCAAAATATCCCAAATATCCTAATTTCGAGGCCTGAGCCATATTATAGAGCCAAATTCTGGCTCTCTGCACGTATTCGCAGTTTGAAATTACGACTTTTTTTACCCAACATATGCCAAGTACTGAAAGCGGCGTTTGGTTACATCTGTCCCAAACCCAGCTGCAGTTTTCAAAATATCCCAAACATCCCAATTTCGAGGCCTGAGCCGTATTTTGGAGCCAAATTATGGCTAATGCACATATTCGCAGTTTGAAATTACGACTTTTTATACCCAACATATGCCAAGTCCTGAAAGCGGCAGTGAGTCAAATTTTGCACAAACTCCCTTGCAGTTTTCAAAATATCCCAAATATTCCAATTTCTAGGCCTGAGCCATATTTTGGAGCCAAATTCTGGCTCTCTGCACGTATTCGCAGTTTCAAATTACGACTTTTTTATACCCAACATATACCAAGTACTGAAAGCGGCGTTTGGTCACATTTGTCTCAATCCTTCTTGCAGTTTTCAAAATATCCCAAACATCCCAATTTCGAGGCCTGAGCCATATTTTGGAGCCAAATTCTGGCTCTCTGCACGTATTCGTAGTTTGAAATTGCGACTTTTTTATACCCAACATATGCAAAGTACTGAAAGTGGCGTTTGGTGACATTTGTCCCATACCCTCCTGCAGTTTTCAAAATATCCTAAACATCCCAATTTCGAGGCCTGAGCCGTATTTTGGAGCCAAATTCTGGCTCTATGCACGTATACGCAGTTTGAAATTACGACTTTTTATACCCAGCATATGCCAAGTCCTGATAGCGGCAGTGAGTCACATTTTGCACAAACTCCCCTGCAGTTTTGGAAACATCCCAAATATCCCAATTTCGAGGCCTGAGCTATATTTTGGAGCCAAATTCTGGCTCTCTGCACGTATTCTCAGTTTGAAATTACGACTTTTTTATACCCAACATATGCGAAGTACTGAAAGCGGCGTTTGGTGACATTTGTCCCAAACCCCACTGCAATTTTCAAAATATCCTAAACATCCCAATTTAGAGGCGTGAGCCGTATTTTGGAGCCAAATTCTGGCTCTATGCACGTATACACAGTTTGAAATAACGACTTTTTATTCCCAACACATGCCAAGTCCTGATAGCGGCAGTGAGTCACATTTTGGACAAACTCCCCTGCAGTTTTCGAAATATCCCTAATATCCCAATTTCGAGGCCTGAGCTATATTTTGGAGCCAAATTCTGGCTCTCTGCACGTATTCGCCGTTTGAAATTACGACTATTTTATACCCAACATATGCCAAGTATTGAAAGCGCCGTTTGGACACGTATGTCCGAAACCCCCCTGCAGTTTTCAAAATATCCCAAACATCCCAATTTCGAGGCCTGAGCTATATTTTGGAGCCAAATTCTCGCTCTCTGCACGTATTCGCAGTTTGAAATTACGACTTTATATACCCAACACATTCCAAGTACTGAAAGCGGTGTTTGGTCACATTTGTCCCAAACCTCCCTGCAGTTTTCAAAATATCTCAAATATCCTAATTTCGAGGCCTGAGCCATATTATAGAGCCAAATTCTGGATCTCTGCACGTATTCACAGTTTGAAATTACGACTTTTTATACCCAACATATGCCAAGTACTGAAAGCGGCGTTTGGTTACATCTGTCACAAACCTCCCTACAGTTTACAAAATATCCCAAACATCCCAATTTCGAGGCCTGAGCCATATTTTGGAGCCAAATACAAGCTCTTTGCACGTATTCGCAGTTTGAAATTACGACTTTTTATACCCAACATATGGCAAGTACTGAAAGCGGCGTTTGGTTACATCTGTCCCAAACTCCCCTGCAGTTTTCAAAATATCCCAAACATCCCAATTTCGAGGCCTGAGCCGTATTTTGGAGCCAAATTCTGGCTCTATGCACGTATTCGCAGTTTGAAATTACGACTTTTTATACCCAACATATACCAAGTTCTGAAAGCGGCATTTGGTCACATTTGTCCCAAACCTCCTAGCAGTTTTCAAAATATCCCAAACATCCCAATTTCGAGGCCTGAGCCATATTTTGGAGCCAAATTCTGGCTCTATGCACGTATTCGCAGATTGAAATTACGACTTTTTTATACCCAACATATACCAAGTACTGAAAGCGGCGTTTGGTCACATTTGTCTCAATCCTTCTTGCAGTTTTCAAAATATCCCAAACATCCCAATTTCGAGGCCTGAGCCATATTTTGGAGCCAAATTCTGGCTCTCTGCACGTATTCGTAGTTTGAAATTGCGACTTTTTTATACCCAACATATGCCAATTATTGAAAGCGGCAGTGAGTCACATTTCGCACAAACTCCCCTGCAGTTTTCGAAATATCCCAAATATCCCAATTTCGAGGCTTGAGCAATATTTTGGAGCCAAATTCTGGCTCTCTGCACGTATTCGCAGTTTGAAATTACGACTTTTTATACCCAACATATGCCAAGTACTGAAAGCGGCGTTTGGTCACATTTGTCCCAAACCCCCCCTGCAGTTTTCAAAATATCCCAAACATCCCAATTTCGAGGCCTTAGCCATATTTTGGAGCCAACTTCTGGCTCTCTGCACGTATTCGCGGTTTGAAATTACGACTTTTTTATAGCCAACATGTGCCTAGTAATGAAAGTGGCGTTTGGTCACATATATCCCAAACCCCCCAGCAGTTTTCAAAATATCCCAAACATCACAATTTCGAGGCCTGAGCCATATTTTGGAGCCAAATTCTGGCTCTCTGCACGTATTCGCAGTTTGAAATTACGACTTTTTATACCCAACAAATGCCAAGTTCTGTAAGCAGCGTTTGGTCATATTTGTCCCAAACTCCCCTGCAGTTTTCAAAATATCCCAAACTACCCAATTTCGAGGACTGAGCAATATTTTGGAGCCAAATTCTGGCTCTATGCACGTATTCGCAGTTTGAAATTACGACTTTTTATACCCAACATATGCCAAGTCCTGAAAGCAGCAGTGAGTCAAATTTTGCACAAACTCCCCTACAGTTTTCGAAATATCCCAAATATCCCAATTTCGAGGCCTGAGCCATATTTTGGAGCCAACTTCTCGCTCTCTGCACGTATTCGTCAGTATGAAATTACGAATTTTTTATACCCAACATATGCCAAGTGTTGAAAGCGGCGTTTGGTTATATTTGTCCCAAACCTCCCTGCAGTTTTCAAAATATCCCAAACATCACAATATCGAGGCCTGAGCCATATTTTGGAGCCAAATTCTGGCTCTCTGCACGTATTCGCAGTTTGATATTACGATTTTTATACCCAACATATGCCAAGTACTGAAAGCGCCAGTGAGTCACATTTTGCACAAATTCCCCTGCAGTTTTCGAAATTCCCCAAAAATCCCAATTTCGAGGCATGAGCCATATTTTGGAGCCAAACTCAGGCTCTCTGCACGTATTCGCAGTTTGAAATTACGACTTTTTTATACCCAATATATGCCAAGTACTGAAAGCGGCAGTGAGTCACATTTCGCACAAACTCCCCTGCAGTTTTCGAAATTCCCCAAAAATCCCAATTTCGAGGCCTGAGCTATATTTTGGAGCCAAATTCTGGCTCTCTGCACGTATTCGCCGTTTGAAATTACGACTATTTTATACCCAACATATGCCAAGTAATGAAAGCGCCGTTTGGTCACATATGTCCGAAACCCCCTTGCAGTTTTCAAAATATCCCAAACATCCCAATTTCGAGGCCTGAGCCATATTTTGGACCCAAATTCTGGCTCTCTGCACGTATTCGCCGTTTGAAATTACGATTTTTTATAGCCAACATGTGCCTAGTAATGAAAACGGCGTTTGGTCACATACATCCCAAACCCCCCTGCAGTTTTCAAAATATCCCAAACATCCCAATTTCGAGGCCTGAGCCATATTTTGGAGCCAAATTCTGGCTCTCTGCACGTATTCTCAGTTTGAAATTACGACTTTTTTATACCCAACATATGTGAAGTACTGAAAGAAGCGTTTGGTGACATTTGTGACAAACCCCCCTGCAGTTTTCAAAATATCCTAAACATCCCAATTTCGAGGCCTGAGCCGTATTTTGGAGCCAAATTCTGGCTCTATGCACGTATACACAGTTTGAAATAACGACTTTTTACACCCAACATATGCCAAGTCCTGATAGCGGCAGTGAGTCACATTTTGCACAAACTCCCCTGCAGTTTTCGAAATATCCCAAATATCCCAATTTCGAGGCCTGAGCTATATTTTGGAGCCAAATTCTGGCTCTCTGCACGTATTCGCCGTTTGATATTACTTCTTTTTTATACCCAACATATGCCAAGTAATGAAAGCGGCGTTTGGTCACATATGTCCCAAACCCCCCCTGCAGTTTTCAAAATATCCAAAACATCCCAATTTCGAGGCCTGAGCCATATTTTGTAGCCAAATTTTGGCTCTCTGCACGTATTCGCACTTTGAAATTACGACTTTTTATACCTAACATATGCAAAGTTCTGAAAGTGCGTTTGGTCATATTTTTCCCAAACCCCCCTGCAGTTTTCAAAATATCCCAAACATCCCAATTTTGAGGCCTGAGCCGTATTTTGGAGAAAAATTCTGGCTCTATGCACGTATTCGCAGTTTGAAATTACGACTTTTTATACCCAACATATGCCAAGTCCTGAAAGCGGCAGTGAGTGACATTTTGCACAAACTCCCCTGCAGTTTTCAAAATATCCCAAACATCCCAATTTCGAGGCCTGAGCCATATTTTGTAGCCAAATTTTGGCTCTCTGCACGTATTCGCACTTTGAAATTACGACTTTTTATACCTAACATATACCAAGTACTGAAAGCGGCATTTGGTCACATTTGTCCCAAACCTCCCAGCAGTTTTCAAAATATCCCAAACATCCCAATTTCGAGGACTGAGCCATGTTTTGGAGCCAAATTCTGACTCTCTGCACCTATTCGCAGTTTGAAATTACGACTTTTTTATACCCAACATATACCAAGTACTGAAAGCGGCATTTGGTCATATTTGTCTCAATCCTTCTTGCAGTTTTCAAAACATCTCAAACATCCCAATTTCGAGGCCTGAGCCATATTTTGGAGCCAAATTCTGGCTCTCTGTACGTATTCGTAGTTTTAAATTGCGACTTTTTTATACCCAACATATGCCAAGTACTGAAATCGGCGTTTTGTCAAATTTGTCCCAATTCCCCCTGCAGTTTTCAAAATATCCCAAACATCTCAATTTCGAGGCCTGAGCCATATTTTGGAGCCAAATTCTGGCTCTCTGAACGAATTCGTATTTTGAAATTACGACTTTTTTATACCCAACATATGCGAAGTACTGAAATGTTTGGTGACATTTGTCCCAAACCCCCCTGCAGTTTTCAAAATATCCTAAACATCCCAATTTCGAGGCCTGAGCCATATTTTGGAGCCAAATTCTGGCTCTCTGAACGAATTCGTATTTTGAAATTACGACTTTTTTATACCCAACATATGCGAAGTACTGAAATGTTTGGTGACATTTGTCCCAAACCCCCCTGCAATTTTCAAAATATCCTAAACATCCCAATTTCGAGGCCTGAGTCGTATTTTGGAGCCAAATTCTGGCTCTATGCACGTATACACAGTTTGAAATTATTACTTTTTATACCCAGCATATGCCAAGTCCTGATAGCGGCAGTGAGTCACATTTTGCACAAACTCCCCTGCAGTTTTCAAAATATCAGAAATATCCTAATTTCGAGGCCTGAGCCATATTTTGGAGCCAAATTCTCGCTCTCAGCACGTATTCGCATTTTGAAATTACGACTTTATATACCCAACATATGCCAAGTACTGAAAGGGGCGTTTTGTCACATTTGTCCCAAACCTCCCTGCAGTTTACAAAATATCCCAAACATCCCAATTTTGAGGCCTGAGCCATATTTTGGAGCCAAATTCAAGCTCTTTGCACGTATTCACAGTTTGAAATTACGACTTTTTATACCCAACATATGCCAAGTACTGAAAGCGGCGTTTGGTTACATCTGTCCCAAACCCCCCAGCAGTTTTCAAAATATCCCAAACATCCCAATTTCGAGGCTTGAGCCATTTTTTTGGAGCCAAATTCTGGCTCTCTGAACGTATTCGCACTTTGAATTTACGACTTTTTATACCCAACATATGCAAAGTTCTGAAAGCGGCGTTTGGTCATATTTGTCGCAAACCCCCCTGCAGTTTTCAAAATATCCCAAACATCCCAATTTCGAGGCCTGAGCCAAATTTTGGAGCCAAATTCTGGCTAATGCACATATTCGCAGTTTGAAATTACGACTTTTATACCCAACATATGCCAAGTCCTGAAAGCGGCAGTGAGTCACATTTTGCACAAACTCTCTTGCAGTTTTCAAAATATCCCAAATATTCCAATTTCTAGGCCTGAGCCATATTTTGGAGCCAAATTCTGGCTCTCTGCACGTATTCGCAGTTTGAAATTACGACTTTATATACCCAACATATTCCAAGTACTGAAAGCGGCGTTTGGTCACATTTGTCCCAAACCTCCCTGCAGTTTTCAAAATATCCCTAAACATCCCAATTTCGAGGCCTGAGCCATATTTTGGAGCCAAATTCTGGCTCTCTGCACGTATTCGCATTTTTAAATTACGACTTTTTTATAACCAACATATGCGAAGTACTGAGAGCGGCGTTTGTGAACATTTGTCCCAAACCCCCCTGCAGTTTTCAAAATATCCCAAACAACCCAATTTCGAGGTCTGAGCCATATTTTAGAGTCAAATTCTTGCTCCATGCAAGTATTCGCGGTTTGAAATTACGACATTTTATACCCAACATATGCCAAGTCCTGAAAGCGGCAGTGAGTCACATTTCCAACAAACTCCCCTGCAGTTTTCGAAATATCCCAAATATCCCAATTTTGAGGCCTGAGCCATATTTTGGAGCCAAATTCTGGCTCTCTGCACGTATTCGCAGTTTGAAATTACGACTTTTTATACCCAACATATGCCAAGTACTGAAAGCGGCAGTGAGTCACATTTTGCTCAAACTCCCCTGCAGTTTTCAAAATTTCCCTAACATCCCACTTTCAAGGCCTGAGCCATATTTTGGAGCCAAATTCAAGCTCTCTGCACGTATTCGCAGTTTGAAATTACGACTTTTTATACCCAACATATGCCAAGTTCTGTAAGCGGCGTTTGGTCATATTTGTCCCAAACCCCCCTACAGTTTTCGAAATACCCCAAACATCCCAATTTCGAGGCGTGAGCCATATTTTGGAGCCAAACTCAGGCTCTCTGCACGTATTCGCAGTTTGAATTTACGACTTTTAATTTATACCCAACATATGCCAAGTACTGAAAGCGGCAGTGAGTCACATTTCGCACAAACTCCCCTGCAGTTTTCGAAATATCCCAAATATCCCAATTTCGAGGCTTGAGCAATATTTTGGAGCCAAATTCTGGCTCTCTGTACGTATTCGCAGTTTGAAATTACGAATTTTTTATACCCAACAAATGCCAAGTACTGAAAGCGGCGTTTGGTCACATTTGTCCCAAACCCCCCCCCCCCTTTAGTTTTCAAAATATCCCTAACATCCCAATTTCGAGGCCTTAGCCATATTTTGGAGCCAAATTCTGGCTCTCTGCACGTATTCGCAGTTTGAAATTACGACTTTTTATACCCAACATATGACAAGTACTGAAAGCGGCAGTGAGTCATATTTTGCTCAAACTCGCCTGCAGTTTTCAAAATATCCCAAACATCCCACTTTCATGGCCTGAGCCATATTTTGGAGCCAAATTCAAGCTCTCTGCACGTATTCGCAGTTTGAAATTATGACTTTTTATACCCAACATATGCCAAGTTCTGTAAGCAGCGTTTGGTCATATTTGTCCCAAACCCCCCTGCAGTTTTCAAAATATCCCAAACATCATAATAACGAGGCCTGAGCCATATTTTGGAGCCAAGTTCTGGCTCTCTGCACGTATTCGCAGTTTGAAATTACAACTGTTTTTTACCCAACATTTACCAAGTACTGAAAGAGGCGTTTGGTCAAAATTGTCCCAAACCCACCTGCAGTTTTCAAAATATCCCAAACATCCCAATTTCGAGGCCTGAGCCATATTTTGAAACCAAATTCTGTCTCTATTCACGTATTCGCGGTTTGAAATTACGATATTTTATACCCAACATATGCCAAGTCCTGAAAGCGGCAGTGAGTCACATTTCGCACAAACTCCTCTGCAGTTTTCAAACTATCCCAAACATCCCAATTTCGAGGCCTTAGCCATATTTTGGGACCAAATTCTGGCTCTATGCACGTATTCGCGGTTTGAAATTACGACATTTTATACCCAACATATGCCAAGTCCTGAAAGCGGCAGTGAGTCACATTTCGCACAAACTCCCCTGCAGTTTTCAAAATATCCCAAACATCATAATTTCGAGGACTGAGCCATATTTTGGAGCCAAATTCTGGCTCTTTGCATGTATTCGCAGTTTGAAATTACGACTTTTTTTTTACCCAACATATACCAAGTACTGAAAGCAGTGTTTGGTCACATTTGTCCCAAACCCCCCTGCAGTTTTCGAAATATCCCAAATATCCCAATTTCGAGGCCTGAGCCATATTTTGGAGCCAAATTCTGGCTCTCTGCACGCATTCGCAGTTTGAAATTACGAATTTTTATACCCAACATATGCCAAGTACTGAAAGCGGCAGTGAGTCACATTTTGCTCAAACTCCCCTGCAGT
Source organism: Procambarus clarkii (assembly GCF_040958095.1). Classification (NCBI taxonomy): domain Eukaryota; kingdom Metazoa; phylum Arthropoda; class Malacostraca; order Decapoda; family Cambaridae; genus Procambarus; species Procambarus clarkii. The sequence continues at coordinate 43,760 of NW_027189547.1, read as the reverse complement.
TTTCAAAATATCCCAAACATCCCACTTTCATGGCCTGAGCCATATTTTGGAGCCAAATTCAAGCTCTCTGCACGTATTCGCAGTTTGAAATTATGAATTTTTATACCCAACATATGCCAAGTTCTGTAAGCAGCGTTTGGTCATATTTGTCCCAAACCCCCCTGCAGTTTTCAAAATATCCCAAACATCCCAATTTCGAGGACTGAGCAATATTTTGGAGCCAAATTCTGGCTCTATGCACGTATTCGCGGGTTGAAATTACGACATTTTATACCCAACATATGCCAAGTCCTGAAAGCGGCAGTGAGTCACATTTCCTACAAACTCCCCTGCAGTTTTCGTAATATCCCAAATATCCCAATTTCGAGGCCTGAGCCATATTTTGGAGCCAAATTCAGGCTCTCTGCACGTATTCGCAGTTTGAAATTACGACTTTTTTATACCCAACATATGCCAAGTACTGAAAGCGGCGTTTGGTCACATTTGTCCCAAACCCCCCCTGCAGTTTTCAAAATATCCCAAACATCCCAATTTCGAGGCCTTAGCCATATTTTGGAGCCAAATTCTGGCTCCATGCACGTATTCGCGGTTTGAAATTACGACATTTTATACCCAACATATGCCAAGTCCTAAAAGCGGCAGTGAGTCACATTTCCTACAAACTCCCCTGCAGTTTTCAAAATATCCTAAATATTCCAATTTTGAGGCCTGAGCCATAATTTGGAGCCAAATACAAGCTCTTTGCACGTATTCGCAGTTTGAAATTACGACTTTTTATACCCAACATATGGCAAGTACTGAAAGCGGCGTTTGGTTACATCTGTCCCAAACTCCCCTGCAGTTTTCAAAATATCCCAAACATCCCAATTTCGAGGCCTGAGCCGTATTTTGGAGCCAAATTCTGGCTCTATGCACGTATTCGCAGTTTGAAATTACGACTTTTTATACCCAACATATACCAAGTACTGAAAGCGGCATTTGGTCACATTTGTCCCAAACCTCCCAGCAGTTTTCAAAATATCCCAAACAACCCAATTTCGAGGCCTGAGCCATATTTTGGAGCCAAATTCTGGCTCTATGCACGTATTCGCAGATTGAAATTACGACTTTTTTATACCCAACATATACCAAGTACTGAAAGCGGCGTTTGGTCACATTTGTCTCAATCCTTCTTGCAGTTTTCAAAATATCCCAAACATCCCAATTTCGAGGCCTGAGCCATATTTTGGAGCCAAATTCTGGCTCTCTGCACGTATTCGTAGTTTGAAATTGCGACTTTTTTATACCCAACATATGCCAATTACTGAAAGCGGCGTTTGGTGACATTTGTCCCATACCCTCCTGCAGTTTTCAAAATATCCTAAACATCCCAATTTCGAGGCCTGAGCCGTACTTTGGAGCCAAATTCTGGCTCTATGCACGTATACGCAGTTTGAAATTACGACTTTTTTATACCCAACATATGCCAAGTACTGAAAGCGGCAGTGAGTCACATTTCGCACAAACTCCCCTGCAGTTTTCAAAATATCCCAAACATCCTAATTTCGAGGCCTTAGCCATATTTTGGAGCCAACTTCTGGCTCTCTGCACGTATTCGCGGTTTGAAATTACGACTTTTTTATAGCCAACATGTGCCTAGTAATGAAAGTGGCGTTTGGTCACATATATCCCAAACCCCCCAGCAGTTTTCAAAATATCCCAAACATCACAATTTCGAGGCCTGAGCCATATTTTGGAGCCAAATTCTGGCTCTCTGCACGTATTCGCAGTTTGAAATTACGACTTTTTATACCCAACAAATGCCAAGTTCTGTAAGCAGCGTTTGGTCATATTTGTCCCAAACTCCCCTGCAGTTTTCAAAATATCCCAAACTACCCAATTTCGAGGACTGAGCAATATTTTGGAGCCAAATTCTGGCTCTATGCACGTATTCTCAGTTTGAAATTACGACTTTTTATACCCAACATATGCCAAGTCCTGAAAGCAGCAGTGAGTCAAATTTTGCACAAACTCCCCTACAGTTTTCGAAATATCCCAAATATCCCAATTTCGAGGCCTGAGCCATATTTTGGAGCCAACTTCTCGCTCTCTGCACGTATTCGTCAGTATGAAATTACGAATTTTTTATACCCAACATATGCCAAGTGTTGAAAGCGGCGTTTGGTTATATTTGTCCCAAACCTCCCTGCAGTTTTCAAAATATCCCAAACATCACAATATCGAGGACTGAGCCATATTTTGGAGCCAAATTCTGGCTCTCTGCACGTATTCGCAGTTTGATATTACGATTTTTATACCCAACATATGCCAAGTACTGAAAGCGCCAGTGAGTCACATTTTGCACAAATTCCCCTGCAGTTTTCGAAATTCCCCAAAAATCCCAATTTCGAGGCATGAGCCATATTTTGGAGCCAAACTCAGGCTCTCTGCACGTATTCGCAGTTTGAAATTACGACTTTTTTATACCCAATATATGCCAAGTACTGAAAGCGGCAGTGAGTCACATTTCGCACAAACTCCCCTGCAGTTTTCGAAATTCCCCAAAAATCCCAATTTCGAGGCCTGAGCTATATTTTGGAGCCAAATTCTGGCTCTCTGCACGTATTCGCCGTTTGAAATTACGACTATTTTATACCCAACATATGCCAAGTAATGAAAGCGCCGTTTGGTCACATATGTCCGAAACCCCCTTGCAGTTTTCATAATATCCCAAACATCCCAATTTCGAGGCCTGAGCCATATTTTGGACCCAAATTCTGGCTCTCTGCACGTATTCGCCGTTTGAAATTACGATTTTTTATAGCCAACATGTGCCTAGTAATGAAAACGGCGTTTGGTCACATACATCCCAAACCCCCCTGCAGTTTTCAAAATATCCCAAACATCCCAATTTCGAGGCCTGAGCCATATTTTGGAGCCAAATTCTGGCTCTCTGCACGTATTCTCAGTTTGAAATTACGACTTTTTTATACCCAACATATGTGAAGTACTGAAAGAAGCATTTGGTGACATTTGTGACAAACCCCCCTGCAGTTTTCAAAATATCCTAAACATCCCAATTTCGAGGCCTGAGCCGTATTTTGGAGCCAAATTCTGGCTCTATGCACGTATACACAGTTTGAAATAACGACTTTTTACACCCAACATATGCCAAGTCCTGATAGCGGCAGTGAGTCACATTTTGCACAAACTCCCCTGCAGTTTTCGAAATATCCCAAATATCCCAATTTCGAGGCCTGAGCCGTATTTTGGAGAAAAATTCTGGCTCTCTGCACGTATTCGCACTTTGAAATTACGACTTTTTATACCTAACATATGCCAAGTCCTGAAAGCGGCAGTGAGTGACATTTTGCACAAACTCCCCTGCAGTTTTCAAAATATCCCAAACATCCCAATTTTGAGGCCTGAGCCGTATTTTGGAGAAAAATTCTGGCTCTATGCACGTATTCGCAGTTTGAAATTACGACTTTTTATACCCAACATATGCCAAGTCCTGAAAGCGGCAGTGAGTGACATTTTGCACAAACTCCCCTGCAGTTTTCAAAATATCCCAAACATCCCAATTTCGAGGCCTGAGCCATATTTTGTAGCCAAATTTTGGCTCTCTGCACGTATTCGCACTTTGAAATTACGACTTTTTATACCTAACATATACCAAGTACTGAAAGCGGCATTTGGTCACATTTGTCCCAAACCTCCCAGCAGTTTTCAAAATATCCCAAACATCCCAATTTCGAGGACTGAGCCATGTTTTGGAGCCAAATTCTGACTCTCTGCACCTATTCGCAGTTTGAAATTACGACTTTTTTATACCCAACATATACCAAGTACTGAAAGCGGCATTTGGTCATATTTGTCTCAATCCTTCTTGCAGTTTTCAAAACATCTCAAACATCCCAATTTCGAGGCCTGAGCCATATTTTGGAGCCAAATTCTGGCTCTCTGTACGTATTCGTAGTTTTAAATTGCGACTTTTTTATACCCAACATATGCCAAGTACTGAAATCGGCGTTTTGTCAAATTTGTCCCAATTCCCCCTGCAGTTTTCAAAATATCCCAAACATCTCAATTTCGAGGCCTGAGCCATATTTTGGAGCCAAATTCTGGCTCTCTGAACGAATTCGTATTTTGAAATTACGACTTTTTTATACCCAACATATGCGAAGTACTGAAATGTTTGGTGACATTTGTCCCAAACCCCCCTGCAGTTTTCAAAATATCCTAAACATCTCAATTTCGAGGCCTGAGCCATATTTTGGAGCCAAATTCTGGCTCTCTGAACGAATTCGTATTTTGAAATTACGACTTTTTTATACCCAACATATGCGAAGTACTGAAATGTTTGGTGACATTTGTCCCAAACCCCCCTGCAATTTTCAAAATATCCTAAACATCCCAATTTCGAGGCCTGAGTCGTATTTTGGAGCCAAATTCTGGCTCTATGCACGTATACACAGTTTGAAATTATGACTTTTTATACCCAGCATATGCCAAGTCCTGATAGCGGCAGTGAGTCACATTTTGCACAAACTCCCCTGCAGTTTTCAAAATATCAGAAATATCCTAATTTCGAGGCCTGAGCCATATTTTGGAGCCAAATTCTCGCTCTCAGCACGTATTCGCATTTTGAAATTACGACTTTATATACCCAACATATGCCAAGTACTGAAAGGGGCGTTTTGTCACATTTGTCCCAAACCTCCCTGCAGTTTACAAAATATCCCAAACATCCCAATTTTGAGGCCTGAGCCATATTTTGGAGCCAAATTCAAGCTCTTTGCACGTATTCACAGTTTGAAATTACGACTTTTTATACCCAACATATGCCAAGTACTGAAAGCGGCGTTTGGTTACATCTGTCCCAAACCCCCCAGCAGTTTTCAAAATATCCCAAACATCCCAATTTCGAGGCTTGAGCCATTTTTTTGGAGCCAAATTCTGGCTCTCTGAACGTATTCGCACTTTGAATTTACGACTTTTTATACCCAACATATGCAAAGTTCTGAAAGCGGCGTTTGGTCATATTTGTCGCAAACCCCCCTGCAGTTTTCAAAATATCCCAAACATCCCAATTTCGAGGCCTGAGCCAAATTTTGGAGCCAAATTCTGGCTAACGCACATATTCGCAGTTTGAAATTACGACTTTTATACCCAACATATGCCAAGTCCTGAAAGCGGCAGTGAGTCACATTTTGCACAAACTCTCTTGCAGTTTTCAAAATATCCCAAATATTCCAATTTCTAGGCCTGAGCCATATTTTGGAGCCAAATTCTGGCTCTCTGCACGTATTCGCAGTTTGAAATTACGACTTTATATACCCAACATATTCCAAGTACTGAAAGCGGCGTTTGGTCACATTTGTCCCAAACCTCCCTGCAGTTTTCAAAATATCCCAAACATCCCAATTTCGAGGCCTGAGCCATATTTTGGAGCCAAATTCTGGCTCTCTGCACGTATTCGCATTTTTAAATTACGACATTTTTATAACCAACATATGCGAAGTACTGAGAGCGGCGTTTGTGAACATTTGTCCCAAACCCCCCTGCAGTTTTCAAAATATCCCAAACAACCCAATTTCGAGGTCTGAGCCATATTTTAGAGTCAAATTCTTGCTCCATGCAAGTATTCGCGGTTTGAAATTACGACATTTTATACCCAACATATGCCAAGTCCTGAAAGGGGCAGTGAGTCACATTTCCAACAAACTCCCCTGCAGTTTTCGAAATATCCCAAATATCCCAATTTTGAGGCCTGAGCCATATTTTGTTGTCAAATTCTGGCTCTCTGCACGTATTCGCAGTTTGAAATTACGACTTTTTATACCCAACATATGCCAAGTACTGAAAGCGGCAGTGAGTCACATTTTGCTCAAACTCCCCTGCAGTTTTCAAAATTTCCCTAACATCCCACTTTCAAGGCCTGAGCCATATTTTGGAGCCAAATTCAAGCTCTCTGCACGTATTCGCAGTTTGAAATTACGACTTTTTATACCCAACATATGCCAAGTTCTGTAAGCGGCGTTTGGTCATATTTGTCCCAAACCCCCCTACAGTTTTCGAAATACCCCAAACATCCCAATTTCGAGGCGTGAGCCATATTTTGGAGCCAAACTCAGGCTCTCTGCACGTATTCGCAGTTTGAATTTACGACTTTTAATTTATACCCAACATATGCCAAGTACTGAAAGCGGCAGTGAGTCACATTTCGCACAAACTCCCCTGCAGTTTTCGAAATATCCCAAATATCCCAATTTCGAGGCTTGAGCAATATTTTGGAGCCAAATTCTGGCTCTCTGTACGTATTCGCAGTTTGAAATTACGAATTTTTTATACCCAACAAATGCCAAGTACTGAAAGCGGCGTTTGGTCACATTTGTCCCAAACCCCCCCCCCCCTTTAGTTTTCAAAATATCCCTAACATCCCAATTTCGAGGCCTTAGCCATATTTTGGAGCCAAATTCTGGCTCTCTGCACGTATTCGCAGTTTGAAATTACGACTTTTTATACCCAACATATGACAAGTACTGAAAGCGGCAGTGAGTCATATTTTGCTCAAACTCGCCTGCAGTTTTCAAAATATCCCAAACATCCCACTTTCATGGCCTGAGCCATATTTTGGAGCCAAATTCAAGCTCTCTGCACGTATTCGCAGTTTGAAATTATGACTTTTTATACCCAACATATGCCAAGTTCTGTAAGCAGCGTTTGGTCATATTTGTCCCAAACCCCCCTGCAGTTTTCAAAATATCCCAAACATCATAATAACGAGGCCTGAGCCATATTTTGGAGCCAAGTTCTGGCTCTCTGCACGTATTCGCAGTTTGAAATTACAACTGTTTTTTACCCAACATTTACCAAGTACTGAAAGAGGCGTTTGGTCAAAATTGTCCCAAACCCACCTGCAGTTTTCAAAATATCCCAAACATCCCAATTTCGAGGCCTGAGCCATATTTTGGAGCCAAATTCTGGCTCTCTGCACGCATTCGCAGTTTGAAATTACGAATTTTTATACCCAACATATGCCAAGTACTGAAAGCGGCAGTGAGTCACATTTTGCTCAAACTCCCCTGCAGTTTTCAAAATATCCCAAACATCCCACTTTCATGGCCTGAGCCATATTTTGGAGCCAAATTCAAGCTCTCTGCACGTATTCGCAGTTTGAAATTATGAATTTTTATACCCAACATATGCCAAGTTCTGTAAGCAGCGTTTGGTCATATTTGTCCCAAACCCCCCCTGCAGTTTTCAAAATATCCCAAACATCCCAATTTCGAGGACTGAGCAATATTTTGGAGCCAAATTCTGGCTCTATGCACGTATTCGCGGGTTGAAATTACGACATTTTATACCCAACATATGCCAAGTCCTGAAAGCGGCAGTGAGTCACATTTCCTACAAACTCCCCTGCAGTTTTCGTAATATCCCAAATATCCCAATTTCGAGGCCTGAGCCATATTTTGGAGCCAAATTCTGGCTCTTTGCACGTATTCGCAGTTTGAAATTACGACTTTTTTTTTACCCAACATATACCAAGTACTGAAAGCAGTGTTTGGTCACATTTGTCCCAAACCCCCCTGCAGTTTTCGAAATATCCCAAATATCCCAATTTCGAGGCCTGAGCCATATTTTGGAGCCAAATTCTGGCTCTCTGCACGCATTCGCAGTTTGAAATTACGAATTTTTATACCCAACATATGCCAAGTACTGAAAGCGGCAGTGAGTCACATTTTGCTCAAACTCCCCTGCAGTTTTCAAAATATCCCAAACATCCCACTTTCATGGCCTGAGCCATATTTTGGAGCCAAATTCAAGCTCTCTGCACGTATTCGCAGTTTGAAATTATGAATTTTTATACCCAACATATGCCAAGTTCTGTAAGCAGCGTTTGGTCATATTTGTCCCAAACCCCCCCTGCAGTTTTCAAAATATCCCAAACATCCCAATTTCGAGGACTGAGCAATATTTTGGAGCCAAATTCTGGCTCTATGCACGTATTCGCGGGTTGAAATTACGACATTTTTATACCCAACATATGCCAAGTCCTGAAAGCGGCAGTGAGTCACATTTCCTACAAACTCCCCTGCAGTTTTCGTAATATCCCAAATATCCCAATTTCGAGGCCTGAGCCATAATTTGGAGCCAAATTCAGGCTCTCTGCACGTATTCGCAGTTTGAAATTACGACTTTTTTATACCCAACATATGCCAAGTACTGAAAGCGGCGTTTGGTCACATTTGTCCCAAACCCCCCTGCAGTTTTCAAAATATCCCAAACATCCCAATTTCGAGGCCTTAGCCATATTTTGGAGCCAAATTCTGGCTCCATGCACGTATTCGCGGTTTGAAATTACGACATTTTATACCCAACATATGCCAAGTCCTAAAAGCGGCAGTGAGTCACATTTCCTACAAACTCCCCTGCAGTTTTCAAAATATCCTAAATATTCCAATTTTGAGGCCTGAGTCATATTTTGGAGCCAGATTCTGGCTCTCTGCACGTATTCGCAGTTTGAAATTACGACTTTTTATACCAAACATATGCCAAGTACTGAAAGCGGCAGTGAGTCACATTTTGCTCAAACTCCCCTGCAGTTTTCAAAATATCCCAAACATCCCACTTTCATGGCCTGAGCCATATTTTGGAGCCAAATTCAAGCTCTCTGCACGTATTCGCTGTTTGAAATTATGACTTTTTATACCCAACATATGCCAAGTGTTGAAAGCGGCGTTTGGTTATATTTGTCCCAAACCTCCCTGCAGTTTTCAAAATATCCCAAACATCACAATATCGAGGACTGAGCAATATTTTGGAGCCAAATTCTGGCTCTATGCACGTATTCGCGGGTTGAAATTACGACATTTTATACCCAACATATGCCAAGTCCTGAAAGCGGCAGTGAGTCACATTTCGCACAAACTCCCCTGCAGTTTTCGTAATATCCCAAATATCCCAATTTCGAGGCCTGAGCCATATTTTGGAGCCAAATTCAGGCTCTCTGCACGTATTCGCAGTTTGAAATTACGACTTTTTTATACCAACATATGCCAAGTACTGAAAGCGGCGTTTGGTCACATTTGTCCCAAACCCCCCTGCAGTTTTCAAAATATCCCAAACATCCCAATTTCGAGGCCTTAGCCATATTTTGGAGCCAAATTCTGGCTCCATGCACGTATTCGCGGTTTGAAATTACGACATTTTATACCCAACATATGCCAAGTCCTAAAAGCGGCAGTGAGTCACATTTCCTACAAACTCCCCTGCAGTTTTCAAAATATCCTAAATATCCAATTTTGCACAAACTTCCCCTACAGTTGTCGAAATATCCAAAATATCCCAATTCGAGGCCTGAGCCATATTTTGGAGCCAACTTCTGGCTCTCTGCACGTATTCGCAGTATGAAATTACGAATTTTTTATACCCAACATATGCCAAGTGTTGAAAGCGGCGTTTGGTTATATTTGTCCCAAACCTCCCTGCAGTTTTCAAAATATCCCCAACATCACAATATCGAGGCCTGAGCCATATTTTGGAGATAAATTCTGGCTCTCTGCAAGTATTCGCAGTTTGATTTTACGATTTTATACCCAACATATGACAAGTACTGAAAGCGCAGTGAGTCACATTCGCACAAACTCCCCTGCAGTTTTCGAAATATCCCAAATATACCAATTTCGAGGCGTGAGCCATATTTTGGAGCCAAACTCAGGCTCTCTGCACGTATTTCCAGTTTGAAATTACGACTTTTTTATACCCAACATATGCCAAGTACTGAAAGCAGCAGAGTCACATTTTGCACAAACTCCCCTGCAGTTTTCAAAATATCCCAAACATCACAATATCGAGGCCTGAGCCATATTTTGGAGCCAAATTCAGGCTCTATGCACGTATTCGCGGTTTGAAATTACAACTTTTTATACCCAACATATGCCAAGTTCTGAAAGCAGCGTTTGGTCATATTTGTCCCAAACCCCCCTGCAGTTTTCAAAATATCCCAAACATCCCAATTTCGAGGACTGAGCAATATTTTGGAGCCAAATTCTGGCTCTATGCACGTATTCTCAGTTTGAAATTACGAATTTTTATACCCAACATATGCCAAGTCCTGAAAGCGGCAGTGAGTCAAATTTTGCACAAACTCCCCTACAGTTTCGAAATATCCCAAATATCCCAATTTCGAGGCCTGAGCCATATTTTGGAGCCAACTTCTGGCTCTCTGCACGTATTCGCAGTATGAAATTACGAATTTTTTATACCCAACATATGCCAAATACTAAAAGCGGCAGTGAGTCACATTTTGCTCAAACTCAACTGCAGTTTTCAATTTTTTTTTTTTTTTTTTTTTTTTTTTGAGATATATACAAGAGTCGTTACATTCTTGTACAGCCACTAGTACGCGTAGCGTTTCGGGCAAGTCCTTAATCCTATGGTCCCTGGAATACGATCCCCTGCCGCGAAGAATCGTTAACCTGCCGCGAAGAATCGTTCAAAGAATCGAAAATATCCCAATCTACCCAATTTCGAGGACTGAGCAATATTTTGGAGCCAAATTCTGGCTCTATGCACGTATTCGCAGTATGAAATTACGAATTTTTTATACCCAACATATGCCAAGTGTTGAAAGCGGCGTTTGGTTATATTTGTCCCAAACCTCCCAGCAGTTTTCAAAATATCCCAAACATCACAATATCGAGGCCTGAGCCATATTTTGGAGCCAAATTCTAGCTCTCTGCACATATTCGCAGTTTGATATTACGATTTTTATACCCAACATATACCAAGTACTGAAAGCAGTGTTTGGTCACATTTGTCCCAAACCCCCTGCAGTTTTCAAAATATCCCAAACATCCCAATTTCGAGGCCTGAGCCATATTTTGGAGCCAAATTCTGGCTCTCTGCACGTATTCGCAGTTTGAAATTACGACTTTTTTATACCCAACATATGCCAAGTACTGAAAGCAGCGTTTGGTCACATTTGTCCCAAACCCCCCCTGCAGTTTTCAAAATATCCCAAACATCCCAATTTCGAAGCCTAAGCCATATTTTGGAGCCAAATTCTGACTCTATGCACGTATTCGCGGTTTGAAATTACGACATTTTATACCCAACATATGCCAAGTCCTGAAAGCGGCAGTGAGTCACATTTCGCACAAACTCCCCTGCAGTTTTCGAAATATCCCAAATATCCCAATTTTTAAGGCATGAGCCATATTTTGGAGCCAAATTCTGGCGCTCTGCACGTATTCGCAGTTTAAAATTACCACTTTTTTATACCCAACATATGCCAAGTACTGTAAGCGGCGTTTGGTCACATTTGTTTCAAACCTCCCTGCAGTTTTCAAAATATCCCAAACATCATAATTTCGAGGCCTGAACCATATTTTGGAGCCAAATTCTGGATCTCTGCACGTATTCGCAGTTTGAAATTACGACTTTTTTTTACCCAACATATACCAAGTACTGAAAGCAGCGTTTGGTCACATTTGTCCCAAACCCCCTTGCAGTTTTCAAAATATCCCAAACATCCCAATTTCGAGGCCTGATCCATATTTTGGAGCCAAATTCTGGCTCTATGCACGTATTCGCAGTTTGAAATTACGACATTTTTAACCCAACATATGCCAAGTCCTGAAAGCGACAGTGAGTCACATTTCGCACAAACTCCCCTGCAGTTTCGAAATATCCCAAATATCCCAATTTTGAGGCCTGAGCCATATTTTGGAGCCAAATTCTGGCTCTCTGCACGTATTCGCAGTTTGAAATTACCAATTTTTATACCCCACATATGCCAAGAACTGAAAGCGGCAGTGAGTCACATTTTGCTCAAACTCCCCTGCAGTTATCAAAATATCCCAAACATCCCAATTTCGAGGACTGAGCAATATTTTGGAGCCAAATTCTGGCTCTATGCACGTATTCGCAGTATGAAATTACGAATTTTTTATACCCAACGTATGACGAGTTGAAAGCGGCGTTTGGTTATATTTGTCCCAAACCTCCCAGCAGTTTTCAAAATATCCCAAACATCCCAATTTCGAGGCCTGAGCCATATTTTGGAGCCATATTCTGGCTCTCTGCACGTATTCGCAGTTTGAAATTACGACTTTTTTATACCCAACATATGCCAAGTCCTGAAAGCGGCGGCGAATCAAATTTTGCACAAACTCCCCTACAGTTTTCGAAATATCCCAAATATCCCAATTTCGGAGGCCTGAGCCATATTTTGGAGCCAACTTCTGGACTCTCTGCACGTATTCGCAGTAAGAAATTACGAATTTAATACCCAACATATGCCAAGTACTGAAAGCGCCGTTTGGTTACATTTGTCCCAAACCTCCCTGCAGTTTTCAAAATATCCCAAACATCACAATATCGAGGCCTGAGCCATATTTTGGAGCCAAATTCTGGCTCTCTGCACGTATTTCGCAGTTTGATATTACGATTTTTATACCCAACATATGCCAAGTACTGGAAAGGGGCAGTGAGTCACATTTTGCACAAACTCCCCTGCAGTTTTCGAAATATCCCAAATATCCCAATTTCGAGGGCCTGAGCCATATTTGGAGCAAAATGCTGGCTCTCTGCACGTATTCACAGTTTGAAATTGCGACTTGTTTATGCCCAAAATATGCCAAGTACTAAAAGCGGCGTTTGGTCACATCTGTCCCAATCCCCCTGCAGTTTTCAAAATACCAATATCCCAATTTCGAGGCCTGAGCCATATTTTGGAGCCAACTTCTGGCTCTCTGCACGTATTCGCAGAATGAAATTTACGAATTTTTTATACGCAGTATGAAATTAAGAATTTTGATACCCAACATATGCCAAGTACTGAAAGCGGCGTTTGGTAACATTTGTCCCAAACCTCCCTGCAGTTTTCGAAATATCCCAAACATCCCAATTTCGAGGTGTGAGCCATATTTTTGAGCCAAACTCTGGCTCTCTGCACGTATTCGCAAGTTTGAAATTACGACTTTTTTATAGCCCAACGTATGCCAAGTACTGAAAGCGGCGTTTGATCACATTTGTCCCAAACCCCCCTGCAGTTTTCAAAATATCCCAAACATCCCAATTTTGAGGCCTGAGCCATATTTTGGAGCCAAATTCTGGCTCTCTGCACGTATTCGCAGTATGAAATTACGACTTTTTTATACCCAACATATGCCAAATACTGAAAGCGGCCAGTGAGTCACATTTTGCTCAAACTCCCCTGCAGTTTTCAAAATATCCCAAACATCCCACTTTCAAGGCCTGGAGCAATATTTTTGGAGCCAAATTCTGGCTCTATGCACGTATTCGCAGTATGAAAATTACGAATTTTTATACCCAACATATGCCAAGTGTTGAAAGCGGCGATTGGTTATATTTGTCCCAAACCTCCCAGCAGTTTTCAAAATATCCCAAACATCCCAATTTTGAGGCCTGAGCCATATTTTGGAGCCTAATTCTGGCTCTATGCACGTATTCGCAGTTTGAAATTACGACATTTTATACCCAACATATGCCAAGTCTTGAAAGCGGCAGTGAGTCACATTTCGCACAAACTCCCCTGCAGTTTTCGAAATATCCCAAATATCCTAATTTCGAGGACTGAGCCATATTTTGGAGCCAAATGCTGGCTCTCTGCACGTATTCGCAGTTTGAAATTACGACTTTTTTATGCCCAACATATGCCAAGTACTGAACGCGGCATTTGGTCACATTTGTCCCAATCCCCCATGTAGTTTTCAAAATGTCCCAAACATCCCTATTTCGAGGCCTGAGCCAATTTTGGAGCCAAATTCTGGCTCTATGCATGTATTCGTGTTTGAAATGACGACATTTTATACCCAACATATGCCAAGCCCTGAAAGCGGCAGTGAGTCACATTTCGCACAAACTCCCCCTGCAGTTTTCGAAATATCCCAAATATCCCAATTTCGAGGCTTGAGCAATATTTTGGAGCCAAATTCTGGCTCATTGCACGTATTCGCAGTTTGAAATTACGACCTGATTTATGCCCAACATATGCCAAGTACTGAATGCGGCGTTTGGTCACATTTTTCCCAAACCGTCCCTGCAGTTTTCAAAATATCCCAAACATCCCAATTTCAAGGACTGGAGTAATATTTTGGAGCCAAATTCTGGCTCTATGTACGTATTCGCAGTTTTGAAATTACGACTTTTATACCAACATATGCCAAGTCCTGAAAGCAGCAGTGAGTCAAATTTTTGCACAAAACTCCCCTACAGTTGTCGAAATATCAAAATATCCCAATTTCGAGGCCTGAGCCATATTTTGGAGCCAACTTCTGGCCTCTCTGCACGTATTCGCAGTATGAAATTACGAATTTTTTATACCCAACATATGCCAAGTGTTGAAAGCGGCGTTTGGTTATATTTGTCCCAAACCTCCCTGCAGTTTTCAAATATCCCCAACATCACCAATATCGAGGCCTGAGCCATATTTTGGAGATAAATTCTGGCTCTCTGCAAGTATTCGCAGTTTGATTTTACGATTTTTATAACCCAACATATGACAAGTACTGAAAGCGGCAGTGAGTCACATTTCGCACAAACTCCCCTGCAGTTTTCGAAATATCCCAAATATACCAATTTCGAGGCGTGAGCCATATTTTGGAGCCAAACTCAGGCTCTCTGCACGTATTTCCAGTTTGAAATTACGACTTTTTTATACCCAACATATGCCAAGTACTGAAAGCAGCAGTGAGTCACATTTTGCACAAACTCCCCTGCAGTTTTCAAAATATCCCAAACATCACAATATCGAGGCCTGAGCCATATTTTGGAGCCAAATTCAGGCTCTATGCACGTATTCGCGGTTTGAAATTACGACTTTTTATACCCAACATATGCCAAGTTCTGAAAGCAGCGTTTGGTCATATTTGTCCCAAACCCCCCTGCAGTTTTCAAAATATCCCAAACATCCCAATTTCGAGGACTGAGCAATATTTTGGAGCCAAATTCTGGCTCTATGCACGTATTCTCAGTTTGAAATTACGAATTTTTATACCCAACATATGCCAAGTCCTGAAAGCGGCAGTGAGTCAAATTTTGCACAAACTCCCCTACAGTTTTCGAAATATCCCAAATATCCCAATTTCGAGGCCTGAGCCATATTTTGGAGCCAACTTCTGGCTCTCTGCACGTATTCGCAGTATGAAATTACGAATTTTTTATACCCAACATATGCCAAATACTAAAAGCGGCAGTGAGTCACATTTTGCTCAAACTCAACTGCAGTTTTCAATTTTTTTTTTTTTTTTTTTTTTTTTTTGAGATATATACAAGAGTCGTTACATTCTTGTACAGCCACTAGTACGCGTAGCGTTTCGGGCAAGTCCTTAATCCTATGGTCCCTGGAATACGATCCCCTGCCGCGAAGAATCGTTAACCTGCCGCGAAGAATCGTTCAAAGAATCGAAAATATCCCAATCTACCCAATTTCGAGGACTGAGCAATATTTTGGAGCCAAATTCTGGCTCTATGCACGTATTCGCAGTATGAAATTACGAATTTTTTATACCCAACATATGCCAAGTGTTGAAAGCGGCGTTTAATTATATTTGTCCCAAACCTCCCAGCAGTTTTCAAAATATCCCAAACATCACAATATCGAGGCCTGAGCCATATTTTGGAGCCAAATTCTAGCTCTCTGCACATATTCGCAGTTTGATATTACGATTTTTATACCCAACATATACCAAGTACTGAAAGCAGTGTTTGGTCACATTTGTCCCAAACCCCCTGCAGTTTTCAAAATATCCCAAACATCCCAATTTCGAGGCCTGAGCCATATTTTGGAGCCAAATTCTGGCTCTCTGCACGTATTCGCAGTTTGAAATTACGACTTTTTTATACCCAACATATGCCAAGTACTGAAAGCAGCGTTTGGTCACATTTGTCCCAAACCCCCCCTGCAGTTTTCAAAATATCCCAAACATCCCAATTTCGAAGCCTAAGCCATATTTTGGAGCCAAATTCTGGCTCTATGCACGTATTCGCGGTTTGAAATTACGACATTTTATACCCAACATATGCCAAGTCCTGAAAGCGGCAGTGAGTCACATTTCGCACAAACTCCCCTGCAGTTTTCGAAATATCCCAAATATCCCAATTTTTAAGGCGTGAGCCATATTTTGGAGCCAAATTCTGGCGCTCTGCACGTATTCGCAGTTTAAAATTACCACTTTTTTATACCCAACATATGCCAAGTACTGTAAGCGGCGTTTGGTCACATTTGTTTCAAACCTCCCTGCAGTTTTCAAAATATCCCAAACATCATAATTTCGAGGCCTGAACCATATTTTGGAGCCAAATTCTGGATCTCTGCACGTATTCGCAGTTTGAAATTACGACTTTTTTTTACCCAACATATACCAAGTACTGAAAGCAGCGTTTGGTCACATTTGTCCCAAACCCCCTTGCAGTTTTCAAAATATCCCAAACATCCTAATTTCGAGGCCTGATCCATATTTTGGAGCCAAATTCTGGCTCTATGCACGTATTCGCAGTTTGAAATTACGACATTTTTAACCCAACATATGCCAAGTCCTGAAAGCGACAGTGAGTCACATTTCGCACAAACTCCCCTGCAGTTTTCGAAATATCCCAAATATCCCAATTTTGAGGCCTGAGCCATATTTTGGAGCCAAATTCTGGCTCTCTGCACGTATTCGCAGTTTGAAATTACCAATTTTTATACCCCACATACGCCAAGAACTGAAAGCGGCAGTGAGTCACATTTTGCTCAAACTCCCCTGCAGTTATCAAAATATCCCAAACATCCCAATTTCGAGGACTGAGCAATATTTTGGAGCCAAATTCTGGCTCTATGCACGTATTCGCAGTATGAAATTACGAATTTTTTATACCCAACGTATGACAAGTGTTGAAAGCGGCGTTTGGTTATATTTGTCCCAAACCTCCCAGCAGTTTTCAAAATATCCCAAACATCCCAATTTCGAGGCCTGAGCCATATTTTGGAGCCATATTCTGGCTCTCTGCACGTATTCGCAGTTTGAAATTACGACTTTTTTATACCCAACATATGCCAAGTCCGAAAGCGGCGGCGAATCAAATTTTGCACAAACTCCCCTACAGTTTTCGAAATATCCCAAATATCCCAATTTCGAGGCCTGAGCCATATTTTGGAGCCAACTTCTGGCTCTCTGCACGTATTCGCAGTAAGAAATTACGAATTTTTAATACCCAACATATGCCAAGTACTGAAAGCGCCGTTTGGTTACATTTGTCCCAAACCTCCCTGCAGTTTTCAAAATATCCCAAACATCACAATATCGAGGCCTGAGCCATATTTTGGAGCCAAATTCTGGCTCTCTGCACGTATTCGCAGTTTGATATTACGATTTTTATACCCAACATATGCCAAGTACTGAAAGGGGCAGTGAGTCACATTTTGCACAAACTCCCTTCCAGTTTTCGAAATATCCCAAATATCCCAATTTCGAGGCCTGAGCCATATTTTGGAGCAAAATGCTGGCTCTCTGCACGTATTCACAGTTTGAAATTGCGACTTGTTTATACCCAACGTATGCCAAGTACTGAAAGCAGCGTTTGGTCACATTTGTCCCAAACCCCCCCTGCAGTTTTCAAAATATCCCAAACATCCCACTTTCAAGGCCTGAGCCATATTTTAAAAGCCAAATTCAAGCTCTCTGCACGTTTTCGCAGTTTGAAATTACGACTTTTTATACCCAACATATGCCAAGTTCTGAAAGCGGCGTTTGGTCATATTTGTCCCAAACCCTCCTTCAGTTTTCAAAATATCCCAAACATCCCAATTTCGAAGGACTGAGCAATATTTTGGAGCCAAATTCTGGCTCCATGCACGTATTCGCGGTTTGAAATTACGACATTTTATACCCAACATATGCTAAGTCCTGAAAGCAGCAGTGAGTCAAATTTTGCACAAACTCCCCTACAGTTTTCGAAATATCCCAAATATCCCAATTTCGAGGCCTGAGCCATATTTTGGAGCCAACTTCTGGCTCTCTGCACATATTCACAGTATGAAATTACGATTTTTGATACCCAACATATGCCAAGTACTGAAAGCGGCGTTTGGTAACATTTGTCCAAACCTCCCTGCAGTTTTCAAAATATCCCAAACATCACATATCAAGGCCTGAGCCATATTTTGGAGCCAATCTGGCTCTCTGCACGTATTCGCAGTTTAATATTACGATTTTATACCCAACATATGCCAAGTACTGAAAGGGCAGTGAGTCACATTTTGCACAAACTCCCCTGCAGTTTTCGAAATATCCCAAACATCCCAATTTCGAGGTGTGAGCCATATTTTTTGAGCCAAACTCTGGCTCTCTGCACGTATTGCAGTTTGAAATTACGACTTTTTTATACCCAACGTATGCCAAGTACTGAAAGCGGCGTTGATCACATTTGTCCCAAACCCCCCTGCAGTTTTCAAAATATCCCAAACATCCCAATTTTGAGGCCTGAGCCATATTTTGGAGCCAAATTCTGGCTCTCTGCACGTATTCGCGGTTTGAAATTACGACTTTTTATACCCAACATATGCCAAGTACTGAAAGCGGCAGTGAGTCACATTTTGCTCAAACTGCCCTGCAGTTTTCAAAATATCCCAAACATCCCACTTTCATGGCCTGAGCCATATTTTGGAGCCAAATTCAAGCTCTCTGCAAGTATTCGCAGTTTGAAATTATGACTTTTTATACCCAACATATGCCAAGTTCTGTAAGCAGCGTTTGGTCATATTTGTCCCAAACCCCCTGCAGTTTTCAAAATATCCCAAACTACCCAATTTCGAGGACTGAGCAATATTTTGGTGCCAAATTCTGGCTCTATGCACGTATTCGCAGTTTGAAATTACGACTTTTTATACCCAACATATGCCAAGTGTTGAAAGTGGCGTTTGGTTATAGTTGTCCCAAACCTCCCTGCAGTTTTCAAAATATCCCAAACATCACAATATCGAGGCCTGAGCCATATTTTGGAGCCAAGTTCTGGCTCTCTGCACGTATTCGCAGTTTGATATTACGATTTTTATACCCAACATATGCCAAGTACTGAACGCGCCAGTGAGTCACATTTGCACAAATTCCCCTGCAGTTTTCGAAATACCACAAAAATCCCAATTTCGAGGCGAGAGCCATATTTTGGAGCCAAACTCAGGCTCTCTGCACGTATTCACAGTTTGAAATTACGACTTTTTTATACCCAACATATGTCAAGTACTGAAAGCGGCAGTGAGTCACATTTCGCACAAACTCCCTGCAGTTTTCGAAATATCCCAAATATCCCAATTTCGAGGCTTGAGCAATATTTTGGAGCCAAATTCAGGCTCATTGCACGTATTCGCAGTTTGAAATTACGACCATTTTTATGCCCAACATATGCCAAGTACTGAATGCGGCGTTTGGTCACATTTTTCCCAAACCGTCCGTGCAGTTTTCAAAATATCCCAAACATCCCAATTTCAAGGACTGAGCAATATTTTGGAGCCAAATTCTGGCTGTATGCATGTATTCCGTGGTTTGAAATGACGACATTTTATACCCAACATATGCCAAGCCCTGAAAGCGGCAGTGAGTCACATTTCGCACAAACTCCCCTGCAGTTTTCGAACTATCCCAAATATCCAATTTCGAGGACTGAGCCATATTTTGGAGCCAAATTCTGGCTCTCTGCACGTATACGCAGTTTTGAAACTACGACTTTTTATACCCAACATATGCCAAGTACTGAAAGCGGCGTTTGGTACATTTGGTCCCAAACCTCCCTGCAGTTTCAAATATCCCAAACATCACAATATCGAGGCCTCAGCCATATTTTGGAGCCAAATTCTGGCTCTCTGCACGTATTCGCAGTTTGATATTAGGATTTTTATACCCAACATATGCCAAGTACTGAAAGCGGCAGTGAGTCACATTGCACAAAACTCCCCTGCAATTTTCGATATATCATAAATATCCCAATTTTGAGGCCTGAGCCATATTTTTGAGCCAAATTCTGGCTCTCCTGCACGTATTCGCAGTTTGAAATTACGACTTTTTTATACCCAATTTATGCCAAGTACTGAAAGCGGCGTTTGGTAACCTTTGTCCCAAACCCTCCTGCAGTTTTCAAAAATATCTCAACATCGCAATTTCGAGGCCGGAGCCATATTTTGGAGCCAAATTCTGGCTCTATGCACGTATTCGCACGATTTGAAATTACGACTTTTTATACCCAACATATGCCAATTCCTGAAAGCGGCAGTAAGTCACATTTTGCACAAACTTCCTTCAGTTTTCGAAATATCCCAAATATCCCAATTTCGAGGCCTGAGCCATATTTTGGAGCCAAATTCTGGCTCTCTGCACGTATTCGCAGTTTGAAATTACGACTTTTTATACCCCACATATGCCAAGAAACTGAAAGCGGCAGTGAGTCACATTTTGCTCAAACTCCCCTGCAGTTATCAAATATCCCAAACATCCCAAATTCGAGGACCTGAGCAATATTTTTGGAGCCAAATTCTGGCTCTATGCACGTATTCGCAGTATGAAATTACGAATTTTTTTATACCAACGGATGACAAGTGTTGAAAGCGGCGTTTGGTTATATTTGTCCCAAACCTCCCAGCAGTTTTCAAATATCCCAAACATCCCAATTCGAGGCCTGAGCCATATTTTTGGAGCCATATTCTGGCTCTCTGCACGTATTCGCAGTTTGAAATTACGACTTTTTTATACCCAACATATGCCAAGTCCTGAAAGCGGCGGCGAATCAAATTTTGCACAAACTCCCCTACAGTTTTCGAAATATCCCAAATATCCAATTCGAGGCCTGAGCCATATTTTGGAGGCCATATCTGGCTCTCTGCACGTATTCGCAGGTTTGAAATTACGACTTTTTTATACCCAACATATGCCAAGTCCTGAAAGCGGCGGCGAATCAAATTTTTGCACAAAACTCCCTGCAGTTGTCGAAATATCCCAAACATCCCAATTTCGAGTGTGAGCCATATTTTTTGGAGCCAAACTTGGCTCTCTGCACGTATTCGCAGTTTGAAATTACGATTTTTTTATACCCAACGTATGCCAAGTACTGAAAGCAGCGTTTGGTCACATTTGTCCTAAACCCCCCCCCTGCAGTTTTCAAAATATCCCAAACATCCCACTTTCAAGTCCTGAGCCATATTTTAAAAGCCAATTCAAGCTCTCTGCACGTTTTCGCAGTTTGAAATTACGACTTTTTTATACCCAACATATGCCAAGTTCTGAAAGCGGCGTTTGGTCATATTTTGTCCCAAACCCTCTTCAGTTTCAAATATCCCAAACATCCCAATTTCGAGGCTGAGCAATATTTTGGAGCCAAATTCTGGCTCATGTACGTATTCGCAGTTTGAAATTACGACCTTTTTTATGCCAACATATGCCAAGTACTGAATGCGGCGTTTGGTCACATTTTTCCCAAACCGTCGTGCAGTTTTCAAAATATCGCAAACATCCAATTTTAAGGACTGAGCAATATTTGGAGCCAAATTCTGGCTCTATGCACGTATTCGCAGTTTGAAATACGAATTTTTATACCCAACATATGCCAAGTACTGAAAGCGGCGTTTGATCACATTTGTCCCAAACCCCCCTGCAGTTTTCAAAATATCCCCAAACATCCCAATTTTGAGGCCTGAGCATATTTTGGAGCCAAATTCTGGCTCTCTGCACGTATTCGCAGTATGAAATTACGACTTTTATACCCAACATATGCCAAATACTGAAAGCGGCAGTGAGTCACATTTGCTCAAACTCCCCTGCAGTTTTCAAAATATCCCAAACATCCCACTTTCAAGGCCTGAGCAATATTTTGGAGCTAAATTCTGGCTCTATGCACGTATTCGCAGTATGAAATTACGAATTTTTTATACCCAACATATGCCAAGTGTTGAAAGCGGCGTTTGGTTATATTTTGTCCCAAACCTCCCAGCAGTTTTCAAAATATCCCCAAACATCCCAATTTTGAGGCCTGAGCCATATTTGGAGCCTAATTCTGGCTCTATGCACGTATTCGCGGTTTGAAATTACGACATTTTATACCCAACATATGCCAAGTCTTGAAAGCGGCAGTGAGTCACATTCGCACAAAACTCCCCTGCAGTTTTCGAAAATATCCCAAATATCCTAATTTCGAGGACTGAGCATATTTTGGAGCCAAATGCTGGCTCTCTGCACGTATTCGCAGTTTGAAATTACGACTTTTTTATGCCCAACATATGCCAAGTACTGAACGCGGCATTTGGTCACATTTGTCCCAATCCCCCCACTGTAGTTTTCAAAATATCCCAAAACATCCCTATTTCGAGGCCTGAGCAAATTTTGGAGCCAAATTCTGGCTCTATGCATGTATTCGTGGTTTGAAATGACGACATTTTATACCCAACATATGCCAAGCCCTGAAAGCGGCAGTGAGTCACATTTCGCACAAACTCCCCTGCAGTTTTCGAAATATCCAAATATCCCAATTTCGAGGACTGAGCCATATTTTGGAGCCAATTCTGGCTCTCTGCACGTATACGCAGTTTGAAAACTACGACTTTTTTATACCCAAACATATGCCAAGTACTGAAAGCGGCGTTTGGTTACATTTGTCCCAAAACCTCCCTGCAGTTTTCAAAATATCCCAAACATCACAATATCGAGGCCTCAGCCATATTTTGGAGTCAAATTCTGGCTCCTCTGCACGTATTCGCAGTTTGATATTAGGATTTTTATACCCAACATATGCCAAGTACTGAAAGCGGCAGTGAGTCACATTTTTGCACAAACTCCCCTGCAAGTTTCGAAATATCATAAATATCCCAATTTTGAGGCCTGAGCCATATTTTGAGCCAAATTCTTGCTCTCTGCACGTATTCGCAGTTTGAAATTACGAATTTTTTATACCCAATTTATGCCAAGGTACTGAAAGCGGGCGTTTGGTAACCTTTGTCCCAAACCGTCCTGCAGTTTTCAAAATATCTCAAACATCGCAATTTCGAGGCCCGAGCCATATTTTGGAGCCAAATTCTGGCTCTATGCACGTATTCGCAGATGAAATTACGACTTTTTTATACCCAACATATGCCAATTCCTGAAAGCGGCAGTAAGTCACATTTTGCACAAACTCCCCTGCAGTTTTCAAAATATCCCAACATCCCACCCTCTTCGAGGCCTGAGCCATATTTTGGAGCCAAATTCAAGCTCTCTGCACGTATTCGTAGTTTGAAATTACAACTTTTTATACGCAACATATGCCAAGTTCCTGAAAGCGGCCGTTCGTCTCTTTGGTCCAAACCCCCTGCAGTTTTCAAAATATCCCAACATCCCAATTTCGAGGGACAGAGCAATATTTTTTCAGCCAAATTCTGGCTCTATGCACGTATTCGCAGTTTGAAATTACGACTTTTTATACCCAACATATGCAAGTCCTGAAAGCGGCAGTGAGTCAAATTTTGTACAAACTCCCCTGCAGTTTTCGAAATATCCCAAATATCCCAATATCGAGGCCTGATGCGCCATATTATGAAGCCAAATTCTGTCTCTCTCCAAGTATTCGCAGTTTATATTACGATTTATACCCAACATATGCCAAGTACTGAAAGCGGCAGTGAGTCACATTTTGCACAAACTCCCCTGTAGTTTTCGAAATATCCCAAACATCCCAATTTCGAGGCCTGAGCCTTATTTGGAGCCAAACTCTGGCTCTCTCCACGTATTCGCAGTTTGAAATTACGAATTTTTTATACCCAATATATGCCAAGTACTGAAGCGGCGTTTGGTAACATTTGTCCCAAAACCCCCCTGCAGTTTTCAAATATCACAAACTTCCCAATTTCGAGGCCTGAGCAATATTTTGGAGCCAAATTCTGGCTCTATGCACGTATTCGCGGTTTGAAATTACGATATTTTATACCCAACATATGCCAAGTCCTGAAAGCGGCAGTGAGACACATTTCACACAAACTGCACTGCAGTTTTCAAAATATCCCAAATATCCCAATTCGAGGCTCTGAGCAATATTTGGGAGCCAAATTCTGGCTCTCTGCACGTATTCACAGTTTGAAATTACGACTTTTTTTATGCCCAACATATGCCACGTACTGAAAGCGGTGTTTGGTCACATTTGTCCCAAACCCCCCCCCCCCCTGCAGTTTCATAATATCCCAAACATCCAATTCGAGGCTCTGAGCACATTATGGAGCCAAATTCTGGCTCTATGCACGTATTCGCGGTTTGAAATTACGATATTTTATACATAACATATGCCAAGCCCTGAAGCGGCAGTAGAGTCACATTTCACACAAACTCCCCTGCAGTTTCGAAATATTCCCATACATCCCAATTTTGAGGCCTGTTCCATATTTTGGAGCAAAATTCTGGCTCTCTGCACGTATTCGCAGTTTGAAATTACGAACTTTATATACCCAACATATGCAAGTACTGAAAGTGGGCGTTTGGTTACATTTGTCCCAAACCTCCCTGCAGTTTTAAAATATCCCAAACATCCCAATTTCGAGGCCTGAGCCATATTTTGGGAGCCAAATTCTGGCTCTATGCAGTATTCGCGGTTGAAATTACGACATTTTATGCCAACATATGCCAAGTCCTGAAAGCGGCAATGAGTCAATTTCACACAAACTGCACTGCAGTTTTCAAAATATCCCAAATATCCCAATTTCGAGTCCTGAGCAATATTTGGGAGCCAAATTCTGGCTGTTTGCACGTATTCGCAGATTGAAATTACGACTTTATATACCCAAACATATGCCAAGTACTGTAGAGACGTTTGGTCATATTTGTCCCAAACCCTCACTGCAGTTTTCAAAATATCTCAAACATCCCAATTTCGACGCCTGAGCCATATTTTGGAGCCAAATTCTGGCTCTCTGCACGTATTCGCAGTTTGAAATTACGACTATTTATTCAAACATATGCCAAGTCCTGAAAGCGGCAGTGAGTCACATTTTGCACAAACTCCCTTGCAGTTTTCGAAATATCCCAAATATCTCAATTTCGACACCTGAGCCATATTTTGGAACCAAATTCAAGCACTCTGCACGTATTCGCAGTTTGAAATTAGGACTTTTTATACCCAACATATGCAAGTTCTGAAAGCGGCTTTTGGTCAAATTTGTCCCAAACCCCCCTGCAGTTTTCAAAATATCCCAAATATCCCAATTTCGAGACCTGAGCCATATTTTGGGCCAAACTCTGGCTCTCTGCACGTATTCGCAGTTTGAAATTACGAATTTTTTATACCCAATATATGCCAAGTACTGAAAGCGGCGTTTGGTAACATTTGTCCCAAACCCCCCTGCAGTTTTCAAAATATCCCAAACATCCCAATTTCGAGGCCTGAGCCATATTTTGGAGCCAAATTCTGGCTCTATGCACGTATTCACGGTTTGAAATTACGACATTTTATACCCAACATATGCCAAGTCTTGAAAGCGGCAGAGAGTCACATTTCGCACAAACTCCCCTGCAGTTTTCGAAATATCCCAAATACCCCAATTTAGAGACTGAGCCATATTTTGGAGCCAAATGCTCGGCTCTCTGCACGTATTCGCTGTTTGAAATTACGACTTTTTTTATGCCCAACATATGCTAAGTACTAAACGCGGCGTTTGGTCACATTTGTCCCAACCCCCCCCCTGTGGTTTTCAAAATATCCCAAACATCCCTATTTCGAGGCCTGAGCCAAATTTTTGGAGCCAAATTCTGGCTCTATGCACGTATTCGTGGTTTGAAATTACGACATTTTATACCCAACATATGCAAGTACTGAAAGTGGCGTTTGGTCACATTTGTCCCAAACCTCCCTGCAGTTTTCAAAATATCCCAAACATCCCAATTTCGAGGCATGAGCCATATTTTGGAGCCAAATTCTGGCTCTATGCACGTATTCGCAGTTTGATATTACGATTTTTATACCCAACATATGCCAAGTACTGAAAGCGGCAGTGAGTCACATTTTGCACAAACTCCCCTGCAGTTTTCGAAATATCCCAAATATCCTAATTTCGAGGCCTGAGCTATATTTTGGAGCCAATTCTGGCTCTCTGCACGTATTCGCAGTTTGAAACTACAACTTTTTTATACCCAACATATGCCAAGTACTGAAAGCGGCGTTTGGTTACATTTGTCCCAAACCTCCCTGCAGTTTTCAAAATATCCCCAAACTCACAATATCGAGGCCTCAGCCATATTTTGGAGCCAAATTCTGGTTCTCTGCACGTATTCGCAGTTTGATATTACGATTTTTTATACCCAACATATGCCAAGTACTGAAAGCGGCAGGAGTCACATTTTGCACAAACTCCCCTGCAATTTCGAAATATCATAAACTATCCCAATTTTGAGGCCTGAGCCATATTTTTGAGCCAAATTCTGGCTCTCTGCACGTATTCGCAGTTTGAAATTACGCCTTTTTTATACCCAACGTATGCCAAGTACTGAAAGCGGCGTTTGGTCACATTTGTCCCAAACCCCCTGCAATTTTCAAAATATCCCAAACATCCCAATTTCGAGGCCTTAGCAATATTTTGGAGCCAAATTCTTGCTCCATGCACGTATTCGTGGTTTGAAATTACGACATTTTATACCCAACATATGCCAAGTCCTGAAAGCGGCAGTCAGTCACATTTCCCACAAACTCCCCTGCAGTTTTCGAAATATCCCAAACATCCCAATTTTGAGGCCTGAGCCATATTTTGGAGCCAAATTCTGGCTCTCTGCACGTATTCGCAGTTTGATATTACGATTTTTATACCCAACATATGCCAAGTACTGAAAGCGCCAGTGAGTCACATTTTGCACAAATTCCCCTGCAGTTTTCGAAATATCCCAAATATCCCAATTTCGAGGCCTGAGCCATATTTTGGAGCCAAACTCAGGCTCTCTGCACGTATTCACAGTTTGAAATTACGACTTTTTTATTCCCAACATATGTCAAGTACTGAAAGCGGCAGTGAGTCACATTTCGCACAAACTCCAATGCAGTTTTCGAAATATCCCAAATATCCCAATTTCGAGGCTTGAGCAATATTTTGGAGCCAAATTCTGGCTCATTGTACGTATTCGCAGTTTGAAATTACGACCTTTTTTATGCCCAACATATGCCAAGTACTGAATGCGGCGTTTGGTCACATTTTTCCCAAACCGTCCGTGCAGTTTTCAAAATATCCCAAACATCCCAATTTCAAGGACTGAGCAATATTTTGGAGCCAAATTCTGGCTCTATGCACGTATTCGCAGTTTGAAATTACGAATTTTTATACCCAACATATGCCAAGTACTGAAAGCGGCGTTTGATCACATTTGTCCCAAACCCCCCTGCAGTTTTCAAAATATCCCAAACATCCCAATTTTGAGGCCTGAGCCATATTTTGGAGCCAAATTCTGGCTCTCTGCACGTATTCGCAGTATGAAATTACGACTTTTTATACCCAACATATGCCAAATACTGAAAGCGGCAGTGAGTCACATTTTGCTCAAACTCCCCTGCAGTTTTCAAATTATCCCAAACATCCCACTTTCAAGGCCTGAGCAATATTTTGGAGCCAAATTCTGGCTCTATGCACGTATTCGCAGTATGAAATTACGAATTTTTTATACCCAACATATGCCAAGTGTTGAAAGCGGCGTTTGGTTATATTTGTCCCAAACCTCCCAGCAGTTTTCAAAATATCCCAAACATCCCAATTTTGAGGCCTGAGCCATATTTTGGAGCCTAATTCTGGCTCTATGCACGTATTCGCGGTTTGAAATTACGACATTTTATACCCAACATATGCCAAGTCTTGAAAGCGGCAGTGAGTCACATTTCGCACAAACTCCCCTGCAGTTTTCGAAATATCCCAAATATCCTAATTTCGAGGACTGAGCCATAATTTGGAGCCAAATGCTGGCTCTCTGAACGTATTCGCAGTTTGAAATTACGACTTTTTTATGCCCAACATATGCCAAGTACTGAAAGCGGCAGTGAGACACATTTCACACAAACTGCACTGCAGTTTTCAAAATATCCCAAATATCCCAATTTCGAGGCCTGAGCAATATTTGGGAGCCAAATTCTGGCTCTCTGCACGTATTCACAGTTTGAAATTACGACTTTTTTATGCCCAACATATGCCACGTACTGAAAGCGGTGTTTGGTCACATTTGTCCCAACCCCCCCCCCCCCTGCAGTTTTCAAAATATCCCAAACATCCCAATTTCGAGGCCTGAGCAATATTATGGAGCCAAATTCTGGCTCTATGCACGTATTCGCGGTTTGAAATTACGATATTTTATACATAACATATGCCAAGCCCTGAAAGCGGCAGTGAGTCACATTTCACACAAACTCCCCTGCAGTTTTCGAAATATCCCATACATCCCAATTTTGAGGCCTGATCCATATTTTGGAGCAAAATTCTGGCTCTCTGCACGTATTCGCAGTTTGAAATTACGACTTTATATACCTAACATATGCCAAGTACTGAAAGTGGCGTTTGGTTACATTTGTCCCAAACCTCCCTGCAGTTTCAAAATATCCCAAACATCCCAATTTCGAGGCCTGAGCCATATTTTGGAGCCAAATTCTGGCTCTATGCATGTATTCGCGGTTTGAAATTACGACATTTTATGCCCAACATATGCCAAGTCCTGAAAGCGGCAGTGAGTCACATTTCACACAAACTGCACTGCAGTTTTCAAAATATCCCAAATATCCCAATTTCGAGTCCTGAGCAATATTTGGGAGCCAAATTCTGGCTCTTTGCACGTATTCGCAGATTGAAATTACGACTTTATATACCCAACATATGCCAAGTACTGTAAGAGACGTTTGGTCATATTTGTCCCAAACCTCACTGCAGTTTTCAAAATATCTCAAACATCCCAATTTCGACGCCTGAGCCATATTTTGGAGCCAAATTCTGGCTCTCTGCACGTATTCGCAGTTTGAAATTACGACTATTTATTCAAACATGCCAAGTCCTGAAAGCGGCAGTGAGTCACATTTTGCACAAACTCCTTTGCAGTTTTCGAAATATCCCAAATATCTCAATTTCGACACCTGAGCCATATTTTGGAGCCAAATTCAAGCACTCTGCACGTATTCGCAGTTTGAAATTAGGACTTTTTATACCCAACATATGCAAAGTTCTGAAAGCGGCTTTTGGTCAAATTTGTCCCAAACCCCCCTGCAGTTTTCAAAATATCCCAAATATCCCAATTTCGAGACCTGAGCCATATTTTGGGCCAAACTCTGGCTCTCTGCACGTATTCGCAGTTTGAAATTACGAATTTTTTATACCCAATATATGCCAAGTACTGAAAGCGGCGTTTGGTAACATTTGTCCCAAACCCCCCTGCAGTTTTCAAAATATCCCAAACATCCAAATTTCGAGGCCTGAGCCATATTTTGGAGCCAAATTCTGGCTCTATGCACGTATTCACGGTTTGAAATTACGACATTTTATACCCAACATATGCCAAGTCTTGAAAGCGGCAGAGAGTCACATTTCGCACAAACTCCCCTGCAGTTTTCGAAATATCCCAAATACCCCAATTTCGAGGACTGAGCCATATTTTGGAGCCAAATGCTGGCTCTCTGCACGTATTCGCTGTTTGAAATTACGATTTTTTATGCCCAACATATGCTAAGTACTAAACGCGGCGTTTGGTCACATTTGTCCCAACCCCCCCCCTCTCTGTGGTTTTCAAAATATCCCAAACATCCCTATTTCGAGGCCTGAGCCAAATTTTGAAGCCAAATTCTGGCTCTATGCACGTATTCGTGGTTTGAAATTACGACATTTTATACCCAACATATGCCAAGTATTGAAAGTGGCGTTTGGTCACATTTGTCCCAAACCTCCCTGCAGTTTTCAAAATATCCCAAACATCCCAATTTCGAGGCATGAGCCATATTTTGGAGCCAAATTCTGGCTCTATGCACGTATTCGCAGTTTGATATTACGATTTTATACCCAACATATGCCAAGTACTGAAAGCGGCAGTGAGTCACATTTTGCACAAACTCCCCTGCAGTTTTCGAAATATCCCAAATATCCTAATTTCGAGGCCTGAGCTATATTTTGGAGCCAAATTCTGGCTCTCTGCACGTATTCGCAGTTTGAAACTACAACTTTTTTATACCCAACATATGCCGAGTACTGATAGCGGCGTTTGGTTACATTTGTCCCAAACCTCCCTGCAGTTTTCAAAATATCCCAAACATCACAATATCGAGGCCTCAGCCATATTTTGGAGCCAAATTCTGGCTCTCTGCACGTATTCGCAGTTTGATATTAGGATTTTTATACCCAACATATGCCAAGTACTGAAAGCGGCAGTGAGTCACATTTTGCACAAACTCCCCTGCAAGTTTCGAAATATCATAAATATCCCAATTTTGAGGCCTGAGCCATATTTTTGAGCCAAATTCTGGCTCTCTGCACGTATTCGCAGTTTGAAATTACGAATTTTTTATACCCAATTTATGCCAAGTACTGAAAGCGGCGTTTGGTAACCTTTGTCCCAAACCCTCCTGCAGTTTTCAAAATATCCCAAATATCCCAATTTCGAGACCTGAGCCATATTTTGGGCCAAACTCTGGCTCGCTGCACGTATTCGCAGTTTGAAATTACGAATTTTTTATACCCAATATATGCCAAGTACTGAAAGCGGCGTTTGGTCCCAGCAAACACAAATCATCTACACAACGTTCGCCTATCTCTTGCCATAGGTGTGGGAATGATTTGCATTGAGAATGGTGCAGGAAAGCCTTTGAGAAACTTTTACTCAAAAAATCCAAACACAAAGGTTTAATTATAAATTGTTTTTCTACAATTATTTTCTTCCAAATGTAAAACAAATAGTTTTTACATGTTTAAATATAAAATTTATGGTGTTTTTTTGTAAAATTCATTAATAAATTGTGAATGATATATATTGGCTGAGTGAAACCTTTAAAATCCATTTAGTTATAATATAAACAGAAAAAAGTATTTTTCCAAATTTTCTAAAAATTGCTCTTTTTAACACAATTTGACTCCTTATACATTCCACTAAACACTATATCATGTTTAAATATATAATTTATGTATTATTCTCTAAAATAATTTATATAAATTATATAAGTTGCTGGAAAGTGGTGTTAAAGATTATGAAAACATTTTGTTGTGTTAATATGTTCTTATTAACTATGTCTCAAGTTCACAGTTTATCAAACAAGAATATTAACATTCGTCAACTCTTAAAATCTTATATGTTATCTTGCTGGTGCAAAAAAGGGTGAATCTTTAAGAACAGCTATAGTATCTATATATCACAAATGGTGTTTTCCCTAACTCAAACAATGCAGGGTTTATTATTCTACACATATTTCTAATGACTCTTAGATGTTTACATTCTCTGAAGTATAATTGTGAAGGCTGTGTCCATCACTCTCAACACAGATTCTTAAACTCGTCTCTGCAGGTTCAACTATATAATTAGTTTCCATTTTGAATTTCCATGGACATTTGTATCCAAAATGAAACCAATGTGGTTTCCTTCAGCGCCTTCAGCCAGCACATTTGCTCATTCATTTCCACAGATTCCAACAAGGTAGGGGATTTACAGAAATTTGTATATTCATATTGTTATATATTAAAAATATGAATGCAGTTCAATATGATAAGACAAATACATGAGTTTATGATAAATTCGTTTTCTGTGATATACCATTGATATGCTCTTTTTTTCTTTAAACGGCAGACTAAACTAAAGTGCTCACATCAACAGATTTGATGTATAAATGGTCAACGCTCAACAGAGTTAGTATAAATGTATTAGTATAAATCTTACTTGTCTCATTGTTAATTCACATTCAATGTCAACTTGTGGTTGCATTGTACAAGGCCAACACAGATGATCGAAGGAAACTAACTCTGCTCTAGTTCCATGAAGTTGCTATTTGGTCTTTACTCAATGCATTGTACAAGGCCAACACAGATGATCGAAGGAAACTAACTCTGCTCTAGTTCCATGAAGTTGCTATTTGGTCTTTATTGAAATTTGACAAGGCAGAGTGGCCTGCAACAACTACACCATCTCCACATCTAGTTCATGCTCCAGACATAAATCATGACACTGGTCCTGTGTATCCTGCTGCTGACCCGTCAACACCTGGCCCGTCGGGTGTGAGGCGCCCTCTCTTCACGTCTACACCTAGTGCTGAAGCTGAATCTGATGAAGATAATTCATATTCCACATTAGTGTTTGAAAACAATAGTGAGAGCGACGATTCAGACAGTAGTTTATTGCCAACCAAGAGACAACAGCGACGTGTTGTTATAGCAGAGACTCGCCTGAACTATAAATTGAAACATGAGCTGGTAAAAATCCCCAAACGTCGCAGGTGTGAAGTGTGTTCAAAGTCGGGTATCAGGAAGGAAACTGGTATAGCGTGCAAGACATGCGATGTTCCACTTTGCGTCATACCTTGTTACACCACTTATCACAGGAAAAGGGTGTATTGGGTGGACAAGAAATAACCACCTACATCAGCTTCACTCCACCTAGGAACATCTGTTGAGCAACTTCAGGAATCAGTACCTGAAGGAGGTGGAGTGGAGATAAAATGCTCAACTTATTTTACTACAATCGTCTTTGCTTTGGTAAGTACACATAATTGTCTTAGATTGTTTCAGTATTGTAGTCTATTTTCTTAGGAATATTTTGATACCTAAATGAGAACTGTAGCACGAAAACTAAAGTAAGTATACATGAAACAAGAGAAACTTTTTTTGTGGGTGTTGCGGGTGTGAGTTGGAGTGTCAATTAAGAGCGGGTTCCGGTTGTGTGTTTTCCGTCATCTCTACAGCTGTGAATTCCAAGGAATTGTATTTGATATGCATATGTCTGTGTAGGGAATTTTATTCCGAACACTATACAAAAAAAAACGGTGTGAAACAAGTATAAACTTGAAAAACATGAGCAAAGTAAAAACTTTTGACGCTCACGGGTACAAACACGCGTAAGATTTTATTCGCCGCAAATTTATTTGACGCTGTGTTGGCCAACTCTACCCATGTTCTTATAGAACTTTCTATTGCGAACACATTGCTATAAAAATGAAATACGTAGCTCCAGAAATAATGTCAGGACAGTGAAATCAGTATAAACATTCAAAGCCCTGCATCACACCAGTGTCGTCCCTGCTGAAATCACGGCTAATGCTTCGCCCAGTTCCCACACTCCCACCAGTATACACCATAAGGCCCCAGTACACACCATAAGGTACGAGTACACACTATAAGGCACCATCAGTACACACCTACAGGTATTTGTTTCTGGTGTGGTGCTCATGGGATCTGTTACAACCTTCTAGGAAGCTTTTAGGGTCAGGATTGACATTACAGTTCCCATTCCCACCAGTATACACCATAAGGCCCCAGTACACACCATAAGGTACGAGTACACACTATAAGGCACCATCAGTACACACCTACAGGTATTTGTTTCTGGTGTGGTGCTCATGGGATCTGTTACAACCTTCTAGGAAGCTTTTAGGGTCAGGATTGACATTACAGTGCAGCGTTTTATATATATAAAATACACATGAGAGTATGTGCAGGGACTTAATATCTAACATATTCAGAGATTTGAGTAAGGGGTCCATATATACTGCCCGGTTGCCTGAAATGCTATATGCCTACTATATTGGCTTTAGGTATTGTATGCACTAGCTCTATCTATAAATCCAACATTATGTTTGTAAATCAACTATGTATGTACTTTCCTGAATAAAATTGACTTTACTCTACACTTATATGCTCTGTGGATTTGTTATCCCTTATCGTTTGGGAGAAAAAAAATGACTAATACGTTCGGCGAATGACTTTGACTTCAACTTCACTTTGACTTCGTTCATGTCATCGTATTTTCCGTAATATATAAAGGTTATGACAATGCAATTATATTATTGTGTGCAAATAATTTGGAAATTTCATGTACCCTAAAAATAGTAAAATAAAGAATAAGAATAATTAAATAATTGTTGTAGTAAATTGTCACACGTTCATCATACGCAAACGAACACACAGTGTGGAGCGTCAGTAGACCAAGGTCCGCGCCATTTTAAAACACGGCTTCGAATGTAAGTAATGTTTTTCTCGTACTAACACTGTGTTATGCAATAGATTAGGTCTTGAATTCACAAATTTAGTTGTTACATCTGACAGAGTATGTTAGACGGTGTAATGCTGGTCCATGTTGACGTATTTGTGGGCTTGATTGGTTTACATGTGATGGCACACAATATCGGCACCCCACAACATGCTGTTGAAGTTGGAATGCATGGCATAGGCTCCTCACACAATGTTCTTTATGTGGTCCTCAGGTGATAGTTTTCTATTTAGAACCACCCCTAGATCTCTTTCTTTATGAGAATTCCTTAAAGATTTCTCACATGGTTTTCCTAATGATAGATTGTGGGCTGTAAGGGACAGGTTTGATGTATGGATTAGTTGATAGAAGTTCCAGTCCACCTGTAGACAGGGATCTCACATCAGCTTGTATATTATACAAGGATAAGATTTGATAAATTCAGTTATTTGACTGAACACTGGCTCTGTTTAAATCAGAGATTTAAACATACATAGTCTAACCTAGCTCCTTTCTTTTTTACCTAGCCTAACCTAGCCTAACCTAGCACACAATATCGGCACCCCACAACATGCTGTTGAAGTTGGATTGCATGGCATAGGCTCCTCACACAATGTTCTTTATGTGGTCCTCAGGTGATAGTTTTCTATTTAGAACCACCCCTAGATCTCTTTCTTTATCAGAATTCCTTAAAGATTTCTCACATGGTTTTCCTAATGATAGATTGTGGGCTGTAAGGGACAGGTTTGATGTATGGATTAGTTGATAGAAGTTCCAGTCCACCTGTAGACAGGGATCTCACATCAGCTTGTATATTATACAAGGATAAGATTTGATAAATTCAGTTATTTGACTGAACACTGGCTCTGTTTAAATCAGAGATTTAAACATACATAGTCTAACCTAGCTCCTTTCTTTTTTACCACGCCTAACCTAGCTTGTTTTCCCAAGCCGGTCTATGGCCCATGTTTTTTTTCGATGCCTCAGTGGTCCATGCACATGTCCGTTCAAGGGGATTAAATAGCCGTTCTATGGCCCCAGGGTTTTACGAACTTCTTTTTCCCAAGCCGGTCTATGGCCCGTGTTTTTTTTTATGCCTCAGTGGTCCATGCACAGGTCCGTTCAAGGGGATTAAATAGCCGTTCTATGGCCCCAGGGTTTTCTCAAATTTTCTTTCATAGCCGGTCTATGGCCCCTGGGTTTTACGAACTTTTTTAGAATCTGGATGTAGCAGGTGCTCAATTGTCAAAAGTGAAAAATTGGTTTTGTCTTCCGAATGCACCATTTCTGTAAATTTGCTAATAATCTTTTAAAAATAGTAAATGCCATTATTTTTGCAAAATTATTACGAGATCTATTATACTAATAACGGTTTGATAAAATACAGTAGACTGCCTACTGGATAATAGTTCCAGTCCACCTGTAGACAGGGATCTCACATCAGCTTGTATATTATACAAGGATAAGATTTGATAAATTCAGTTATTTGACTGAACACTGGCTCTGTTTAAATCAGAGATTTAAACATACATAGTCTAACCTAGCTCCTTTCTTTTTTACCTAGCCTAACCTAGCTTGTTTTCCCTAGCCGGTCTATGGCCCATGTTTTTTTTGATGCCTCAGTGGTCCATGCACATGTCCGTTCAAGGGGATTAAATAGCCGTTCTATGGCCCCAGGGTTTTACGAACTTCTTTTTCCCAAGCCGGTCTATGGCCCGTGTTTTTTTTATGCCTCAGTGGTCCATGCACAGGTCCGTTCAAGGTGATTAAATAGCCGTTCTATGGCCCCAGGGTTTTCTCAAATTTTCTTTCATAGCCGGTCTATGGCCCCTGGGTTTTACGAACTTTTTTAGAATCTGGATGTAGCAGGTGCTCAATTGTCAAAAGTGAAAAATTGGTTTTGTCTTCCGAATGCACCATTTCTGTAAATTTGCTAATAATCTTTTAAAAATAGTAAATGCCATTATTTTTGCAAAATTATTACGAGATCTATTATACTAATAACGGTTTGATAAAATACAGTAGACTGCCTACTGGATAATAGTTCCAGTCCACCTGTAGACAGGGATCTCACATCAGCTTGTATATTATACAAGGATAAGATTTGATAAATTCAGTTATTTGACTGAACACTGGCTCTGTTTAAATCAGAGATTTAAACATACATAGTCTAACCTAGCTCCTTTCTTTTTTACCTAGCCTAACCTAGCTTGTTTTCCCAAGCCGGTCTATGGCCCATTTTTTTTTCGATGCCTCAGTGGTCCATGCACATGTCCGTTCAAGGGGATTAAATAGCCGTTCTATGGCCCCAGGGTTTTACGAACTTCTTTTTCCCAAGCCGGTCTATGGCCCGTGTTTTTTTTTATGCCTCAGTGGTCCATGCACAGGTCCGTTCAAGGGGATTAAATAGCCGTTCTATGGCCCCAGGGTTTTCTCAAATTTTCTTTCATAGCCGGTCTATGGCCCCTGGGTTTTACGAACTTTTTTTCCCAAGCCGGTCTATGGCCCCTGGGTTTTATGAACTTTTTTTCCCAAGCCGGTCTATGGCGTGTATGTTAAATAAACCAAATTTTTCACTTTTGACAATTGAGCACCTGCTACATCCAGATTCTAGGGAGGAAAGGAATATAATATAATATCTAATATATCTATCTGTGTGAAATAGATTAAATCCATTTATTTGATATTCAGCTAATAGTTCTGTATTTTCTACATTCATCCATGTTTTGGTAAGTGCAATAATATGTATTGTTTCATTGCAGATTAGAGATTCAAGATAGTTCTAGATTTCCGAAGTACTGAAACGCGCGCCATACAGGCTTGGTGGATCTAGGTGCAAGGTAAAATTATTTACATTTACTTTTGTATTTATATGCATATATGCATTTATATGCATTATTCTCTAGAATAATAGATCTCGTAATAATTTTGCAAAAATAGTGGCATTTACTATTTTAAAAAGCTCGGGTGCAGGGGGGGGGGTTTGTGTAAAAGCCTGGTTTGTGCCTCGGAGAGGCTATGGGATCCAGTAAGATCGTCCTTCCTTTCCTCCCTAGAATCTGGATGTAGCAGGTGCTCAATTGTCAAAAGTGAAAAATTGGTTTTGTCTTCCGAATGCACCATTTCTGTAAATTTGCTAATAATCTTTTAAAAATAGTAAATGCCATTATTTTTGCAAAATTATTACGAGATCTATTATACTAATAACGGTTTGATAAAATACAGTAGACTGCCTACTGGTTTTACCTGTAATAAGGTTTGATACAGATGATTATGATTATGGTTTTGGCCTCCACCACCCTCTCACCTAACTTGTTCCAACCATGTCTACCACGCTGCTTGCGAAAGTTAATTTTCTAATATTTCTGTGGCATCTTTGTTTGGTTACCTTTTACAATATCTTCTTTTTATTCTACCATCTAGTTTTGGCATTTTATGCCTCTAACCTGGGAGCCACTTATTGGCAAGTCTATACCTTTACCAGTTGATGTGATTCTTTAGATATGGGCACCATATCTCCAGGTGTCCTACACAATTAGCTTTAATTAAATTTTCCAAAATTATCACTTACACTTGTAATACAGGGTTCTAGGTTCCCTATAGTGTCCTTTATTGAAATAGAGTTTAACAACAATTTCAATGTCCCTATTTTCTTTTAGATTATATCTCAACATATAATTAATGTCCAACAGGACATGATTACTCTTTCCAATGGGAGGATGGTATTGAATATTTGATCTAGTACTGATGGAATAATTTATATAATAATCACTAGAAATTATTTCGATAAGAATTTGAATTTATGCACGTCTTTGTTTTGGCATGCCTCTATTTCCATATGTTACATTTGACTTATGACTTATTTTTAGAATTTTAATACATATTGCATCTGTCAATACATTATTAACAATAATATAGGTAATATGGTAGTCTAATGTAGAAATTTGACACTCTTTAACAGAATGTACGAGTATAAGCGAAAAAAGCGACTCCAATACAACAACAGATGGATGCAAGTATCAAGAAGGCTAAAACGTATACACAAAATGCATCCAAATACAGCTGTACACACTAGTGAACCCATTAATCTTACTGAGGCAGCATCAAGTTCAGAGATTGAGTCGTCAGACAATGACATTAGTTCTTTTGAAGCTGAGTCAAATCAAGAGTATGGATTAGGCTCTGAAATTGATGATTTACACATGAATCTTACTGATATTCATGATGTATTATCTAATTCTCAAAGTGAGGAGGAGAATGATGACCATGATAATCATCATTCACTTGTTTACCCACAGAATTTATTAATTCAGTGGGTAAACAAGAATGGTGTTACACACAATGCTGTTGATGAATTATTAAAAATTTTGAGGCAAATGGGAATTGACTACTTACCAAAAACAGCTCGGACACTAATCAGTTCTGAAAGGTACATAGAAACTCAGCAAAAATCTGGAATGAAATATGTCTACTTTGGGTTAAAAGAGGAACTGTTAAAAAACATAAGTAGATATCCAAAAGCAACTATAAAAGGACTGAGACAATTATTATTGTCATGTAACATTGATGGCCTTCCTATATTTAGAAGCAAAAATGATGCTTTGTGGCCAGTTCTCTGTGCAGTAATGAATATTACACCTTTGAAAGTCTTTCCAGTTGTCCTCATGTATGGACGTTCTAAGCCAAGTGATTTAAATTTCTTATATGATTTTATATCTGATATGGATGACCTTTTGTTGCATGGGATTCAGTATGGTAACAGAACTATCAACATAAAATTACAATGTGTAATTTGTGATGCACCTGCTAAGGCTATGGTGAAGTCCATAAAACTGTTTTCAGGTTATTATGGCTGTGACAAATGTGAACAGAAAGGTACTTGGATGGGGAAAATGACATATCCAGAAGTAACAAATTTAACCATTAGAACAGACACACGCTTCCGTAATCAATCTAACTCGCAACATCATCATGGTAAATCACCATTCTGTGACTTGAACATAGACTTAATTGCAGCGTTTCCCATTGACTATATGCACCAGGTGTGCCTTGGTGTTATGAAGCGACTTCTTGTCACCTGGATACGGAAAAACACATTTAAATTATGTAGCCGCCAGATTTCTGAAATTAGTGCTAGATTGGTGAGCATAAAAGATTTTGTGCCCAATATTTTTGCACGTAAACCACGAGGTTTGGAAGAAATTGACAGATGGAAGGCAACTGAATACAGACAGTTTCTTCTCTACACAGGAAAGCTTGTATTGAAAGGTATTCTACCCCAAGAGATGTATGATCATTTCCTTACTCTCAGTGTTGGTATAAGTTTTCTTGTTTCGCCCACATGTATGTCCTTAAAATACGGCAAATATGCTCATGACCTTTTGCTGAATTTTGTATCAAGGTGTGGTGATCTGTATGGGAAAGATTTTCTAGTCTACAATGTTCACAGTTTGATTCACCTAACAGCAGATGCTGAGGAACATGGTACTCTTGACAGTTGTTCAGCTTTTCCATTTGAAAATTATTTGCATCAGCTGAAAAAGATGGTCAGATCAAGTAAAAATCCAATTGTCCAAATTACAAAAAGAATAAAGGAGGCTGAAAATACCATGATTTATAAAACATCTCCAGATAATAAAATTTCTCATAAATTTCCTAACAATGTATATTCGTTACCTGGATATAATTGCTGTGAAGTGTTAAGGACTGTACACAGCCGAAGAAGTGAAGAAAATTACTTCATTGTTAGGGTATATCCTTTTCAAAGCCCAATATTTACTAGTCCTTGTGATTCAAGAATATTTGGGGCCTTCAATGTTAATCCACGTAAGGACTTTTTAAAAAAAGTGTATAGGATTAACACATCAACCAGAGGAATGTTAATCAAGAAAACAGAAAGTACTTATATCTTCTTGTCAATACTACATGATTTATGACTAGTAAGTTTCTTGTGATTGTTTTTGATTCTTGTGCAAGCTGTAGGAATACTCTTTGCTTACATTGCAAACTTTTAACTTTAGTAAAAAGTATTGTTCACCATCATAACATATTAGAATTAAGGTTAACATTGTTGTTTAGTACTATATAAAATTAGTGACTGCTTATTTTCTTAGACACTGATAATGTGCTGCAGAAAATGTCCCTAATCAGTTTAAATTTGTAGATGGCTGAATCTGAAAATAAATACATCGTTGTGGAAGATGAAGAAGGAGAATTGTCAATCATCCATATCAAATGGATGTTTAGTGCATCTGATGTAAGTCAATATATTATATATTGTTTATTTGCAAAATTAAAACATTAGTATTTAAAATATGTGTATATGATATATGTTGATAGATTTAGAGATATATATGTATATAATATATGAAATACAGTGGGGCCTCGATTTATGAGACATACATTTACATATACATATATTTACAAATATATGTCCCCTTTCCAGGGATCAAACGTGGGCTATTGGCCACGTGAAAACCAATCATCGAAAGCCAAAAGAGGAGAAATACCAGACCCATCGAAATGGAGACGTTTCAACATCAGCAAGATTTATTCCATTGATAGTAATTAAATACAAGCATTGATTCATATGGTTAAATCAAAAATTTCTCAATGTTTTGATGTTATACAAAGTTTCGTAATAATGAATTATATATACTCTAATTTTTATTATAGGTACTTGGGAACTTGCCCTAAAACACCTTAAAAAGGCAGAAGAAACGTCAAATATGGAAAGTGACACAGACACAAGTTATCACCATAGGGCAGTAAAATACAGAAGAATACCAAATGATGTGGATAGAGGTATGTAGGAATGAATGTTTAGAGTTATTCAAAATAATTGTTAAAAAAATGAAACATGATTGGCTTAATGGAACAAATAATCTTATTTACTAGGTAATATATTTTGCTAGGTAATATATTAAAATATATATATAGATATATGTTAATAGTTTTTCTGAATGCATTAAACGTTTTTGTTTCAGACAGTGAAGATTCACCACCAAGAAAAGTAACTGTTTCCATGCCCCGAAAGACTGCCGAGTGTAAGCTGACTCTAGATGAACAAAAATAATATGATACAGGAATCAGGTAATTTAATTTAATTGAAAACATTTTATTTCTTTTTGAATGATGGTTTTCTTTTTAACAGAACAAGACAGAACTGGACAGAACTATTTTGTATTTAAAACTATTTGGTAAATATTTTCTATACAATGCTAATACGCTTCCACCCCTGACAGAATCATGTGGGACCAGCAAGTCTATCTGCAGGCCCAGTAAAATACCTTCCCCTCAAACTCCTAGACAAGACAGAACTGGTAAGCTTTAAGTAACTGGAGAAACATTTACATACACAGATAGTAACGTACTTGTGTATGATTTTAATGTAATATATTTTTACCAGCCTTCAGGGTGATGGAAACACTTTAAATGGTGTCGCTCCATTGTGTGAAACAAAATTTTTTAATGCATTCATAAAAGCTATAAGCTAATGTAATAATTCAATAATTACTATTTGTAGTTTTATGTATTTAAAACTATTTTGTAAATATTTTCTATACAATGCTAATACGCTTCCACCCCTGACAGAATCATGTGGGACCAACAAGTCTATCTACAGGCCGAGTACAAAACCTTCCCCTCAAACTCCTAGACAAGACAGAACTGGTAAGCTTTAAGTAACTGGAGAAACATTTACATACACAGATAGTAACGTACTTGTGTATGATTTTAATGTAATATATTTTTACCAGCCTTCAGGGTGATGGAAACACTTTAAATGGTGTCGCTCCATTGTGTGAAACAAAATTTTTTAATGCATTCATAAAAGCTATAAGCTAATGTAATAATTCAATAATTACTATTTGTAGTTTTATGTATTTAAAACTATTTTGTAAATATTTTCTATACAATGCTAATACGCTTCCACCCCTGACAGAATCTTGTGGGACCAACAAGTCTATCTACAGGCCGAGTACAAAACCTTCCCCTCAAACTCCTAGACAAGACAGAACTGGTAAGCTTTAAGTAACTGGAGAAACATTTACATACACAGATAGTAACGTACTTGTGTATGATTTTAATGTAATATATTTTTACCAGCCTTCAGGGTGATGGAAACACTTTAAATGGTGTCGCTCCATTGTGTGAAACAAAATTTTTTAATGCATTCATAAAAGCTATAAGCTAATGTAATAATTCAATAATTACTATTTGTAGTTTTATGTATTTAAAACTATTTTGTAAATATTTTCTATACAATGCTAATACGCTTCCACCCCTGACAGAATCTTGTGGGACCAACAAGTCTATCTACAGGCCGAGTACAAAACCTTCCCCTCAAACTCCTAGACAAGACAGAACTGGTAAGCTTTAAGTAACTGGAGAAACATTTACATACACAGATAGTAACGTACTTGTGTATGATTTTAATGTAATATATTTTTACCAGCCTTCAGGGTGATGGAAACACTTTAAATGGTGTCGCTCCATTGTGTGAAACAAAATTTTTTAATGCATTCATAAAAGCTATAAGCTAATGTAATAATTCAATAATTACTATTTGTAGTTTTATGTATTTAAAACTATTTTGTAAATATTTTCTATACAATGCTAATACGCTTCCACCCCTGACAGAATCATGTGGGACCAGCAAGTCTCTCTACAGGCCAGTAAAATACCTTCCCCTCAAACTCCTAGACAAGACAGAACTGGTAAGCTTTAAGTAACTGGAGAAACATTTACATACACAGATAGTAACGTACTTGTGTATGATTTTAATGTAATATATTTTTACCAGCCTTCAGGGTGATGGAAACACTTTAAATGGTGTCGCTCCATTGTGTGAAACAAAATTTTTTAATGCATTCATAAAAGCTATAAGCTAATGTAATAATTCAATAATTACTATTTGTAGTTTTATGTATTTAAAACTATTTTGTAAATATTTTCTATACAATGCTAATACGCTTCCACCCCTGACAGAATCTTGTGGGACCAACAAGTCTATCTACAGGCCGAGTACAAAACCTTCCCCTCAAACTCCAAGACAAGACAGAACTGAAAGCTCTCCTTTCGAAAAATCTAGTAAGTACCGATTTATTATGTGTTGATTATTTTTTTTTATACATACAAGAAAATACATTGAGGGAGAGTACAGACTTGAAATTTTACATTCTTGTAAAGCAACTAAGTAGATGATGGTAGTATCATCAAACAATACAGGTTTAATCATGTTAGAGACATAAAGCAGATCATTGATGTATATAACAAATAGGAGGGGGTCTAAGGATGCTGCCCTGTGTCACCCCTATCATAGAATGGGAGAGGTTACATAATTGAAGGCTACATGACAGTAGCCTAGATATATATTATTCTCTATTACCTTACAGCTTATGCATTATTTTAACAGGTCCAGACGCTGTCTCAAATGGGCGGTGCAAGCTGTGGAGACACAGTGAGACGAATGATGAGGAGGATAGGACCTATGGGGTCTGGTCTCAGTATTCACTCGTTGGGCGCAAGAGGAAACGTGTCTTCAAAACCTTGGATATTTGTAATGTAATAATAAGTACGTAAATTTGACATTTTTTTGGA